>NC_062540.1:15611798-15664298 GCF_022655615.1 Tachysurus fulvidraco
TGTATTTCAGTTCTTCAGAGACGTTCGGTCGGGTTTAGTCTCGGCTCTGGCTCGTCGTCATGGATGTGTTTTTGGTTATTGTTGGGGGCATGGAATTTATGTATTGGTGGGTGAAAGCCTTTATTGTTTTATTTACTTTATTCATTCATTCATTCATTCATTCATTTTCTACCGCTTTATCCGAACTGTTCTCGGATCGCGGGGCATCAAGGCAGGATACACCCTGGACGGAGTGCCAACCCATCGCAGGGCACACACACTCTCATTCACTCACACACGCACACACACACTACGGACAATTTTCCAGAGATGCCAGTCAACCTACCATGCATGTCTTTGGACCAGAGGAGGAAACCGGAGTACTCGGAGGAAACCCCCGAGGCACGGGGAGAACATGCAAACTCCACACACACAAGGTGGAGGCAGGAATCGAACCCCCCACCCTGGAGGTGTTAGGCGAACGTGCTAACCACTAAGCCAGCGTGCCCCCTATTTACTTTATTATTAAGAATTATTTTCTTTGCATATCCTAACTAAAGAGGTTGGGGTCAGAGTGCAGATGCAGCTATGAAACAGTGCCCCAGGAGCAGGGAGGGTTAAAGGCCCAACAGTGGCAGCTTGGCAGTGCCAGGGCTTCGACCCCGCTGCTTCAATCAACAACCCAGAGCCTTAACCACTTGAGCCACCTCTGCCCCATGATTGTCACGTATTGTCACGTATTGTCACCTTCTCAGATCTTGTACAGTCAAGTGAGAGAAAACCTCTTTATTTGTGTTTTTTTTTTATATATCTATGTAGATTACTGAAATATCATGTATTAAAGTTAAATTTCATAGAAAGTGTAACACAATGAGGGAAAAATATTGTACTGCTTGTAAAAGTACTGTGCCATGTTTGGGTTATGAACTCAGGACCCGGTTCAGAATTCATGGTGGTATTTGAGCTGTGATGGAGTGCAGTGAAACAGAGGCTGTGTTCTTTTCTTGGCTAAGCTTTCTCAGTTATCTCAGCTCTGGCGGTTAAAGAGCTCTCTTTTGCTTTGACATAATGTGACTCATGCACAGTGCATCAGAGGGAAGGCTGATATTGTCTTTTTATGACTTGACCTTTGAGTTATTAGTTTCCTCTTTGATGAATAACTGTTGTCGCCGTGCCTCCGAATAAGACGCGAGCGCCTTTTTGCGGAGACTTTCGCTTTTTCCGACGGCGCCTTTGCCGCCTTTTGACACACGGCCCGAATAAAGGAATTTGCTCTTTCAGTCGGTTTGACAAGAAGATATGAGGCGATCTAATATGAAAAGTTATGGTTTGATTAATTGAGTGGAAAGTTGTGAGAAGGTCAAGAGCAGTTTGTTGGAAATGACTTTTGGTTCACGGAAAATGACCTTTCTCAGCGTAATTCTTGCACGTTGTCATATCTATTGGAAGCTCAAGTGCAACTGGAAACAATTAGCATGACATCCTCCTCATATGTCACTCATTCCATCCCAGTAAATCTGAACCGTTCTGTTCATCAGAGCACACACACGGTGTGGTGTGCACTATCCGTTCTGAGAATTAAACAGAAAACTGTGGCTATAACTAAAAGATTAGGCTTTAGACTTTAATACAGCGCTGATGCGGATAGCGTCGATAGTGTGCATAGTTACACCGCAGAACAGAAGCAGATATATTTTTGGACTTGGTGGACCAGTCATGGCTCTGATGTAGGTGGAATATGTTATAGAGTAGAAGTCATAACTTATCATTGCAAGCCTCACTCTGCCATATGAAGCCATTTGGCAGTGGGATAAGAGCTGAAATGATGAAATATAGATGCACTTTTATTGCTTTTTTATTTATTTATTTTGATCGCGCTTCTCTCTGGAAGATATCCGAAGACTTCTAGCTTTTGCTCTGTTGAGGATCCAGTCCTCGATTTTAGGGAGCAGATATTTAAGGTGTCCTCGGGTGTGTGATGCACATCTGTTTCGCAGCCCGAGGTCCAAATCCAGCACACAACAAGGCAACAAATGCTGATCCTGGCCTTCTCTGCGGCAAAATAAAATATGGCTCAAGTTTTCATTAAGGTGCTATTGATTAGCTTTTCCTGGCAATGAATTACGGACGACGATAAATAAAAAGGAAAATATTTTTATGACTTTTTGCAGGCCGTGCCAGAATCGGCTCACTTCTCTCTCTGGCCTCGACATGCGTGTTTTTTTTGTTTTGTTTTTTAACGTTCAAATTCTTGTGGTTCCCACAATGCCGGAGCGATGCTTTTTTTAATCTGCGAAAACCAGCATAGGGTGTTTACGCGATAAATCGTCTCATCCCTTTTATGTGTCAGAAGTTTAAAAAAAAATTGAAAAAAAAAAAAAAAGGGGACAGAAATCGCATACAGCCAGCTTGTTTGTTTCAGCCAGTCACTGCAACAAGTAAACATGCTCGTTGTCGGCTGCCACGTAGGCTTCCACCAAGTCCAATGAAATAAGAAAAAGTTGCTAGAAGAGAAGAAAGAAAAAAAAGAAAAACATTTTTGAATGAGGAACGTGGAAGACAAAGCTGAACGTGAGAGATGTCTCTCTGCGGAAATTTATGTTCAACCCACTTTCTGAACATGTCCTACAGTGTTTTGTTTCTATTCCAACATCAAAGGAGGTTGATTTTCCTTTCCTTTTAAAGTTTAGCCCGGAGTTCGCTTTTCTGCAGCGTTCCAGTCCTCGGTGCGCGGATCAGATTGCGTCTCGTGTTGTGAAGATGTACGAGGGCACGTTGAGGGAATAAAATCTTGAGGTAGGGTAAAGAGAGCGGTGATTTCTGAGAAGATGAAAGGCGTGCGGTTATTAGGAATTTTTCTGCTTCCCTTCTCTGGAAATGAACTCGACCCTCTATTGTGCGCCGAAGCTACTTAATGACATACGATCGGTAGATCGATTTCTATAGGTTTTCATGTCGTCGGCACAAAAAAACGATGCAAAAGTTCGACGTTCGGTAGAATTCTATTTCTATTTCTGAATTTTTGGCCAAAATGTTAAAAGTACGTACCGTGTCTCTGTAGAGATAAGTTAGAACTTTGATCATTCTTTTTTTTTTTTTTTTTTTTTGTATGCGCACAACAAAAAGTAGACGGAAAACAGGAAAACAGAAAAAAAAGAAAGGAAGAAAGGAAAGGTGGAGTTGGGGGGAGGATTTGGGGAAAACCTGGCATCCGTTCCAACTTTACTGTGCACCTGGGGAATATCTGGATGTTTGACTCAGGAACACTTTTATTGAAATAATTACATCTTTCACATTGTCCACCAGACAGTTTGAGTTGTTTTGTGATCCAAAAGACATCTTGTTTACCACCGTATAAAGACGAAAAAAAAAACGAAAAGAAAAAAAAAACAACCCATCACCCCACGGCAGATTTCATGGGCCATTCTGTACACTATGTGACCTGAACTGAGTTCATTTATTTAATTTTCTCCCCTAGATTGATTGGCTACAGCGCTCACAAACAAGTGACGAGGATTCGACTGGACGTTTGTGAAATTCTGGGACAGAAAGCGTTTCTTGTGTGTCCGTGCGGTGGGCAAGGGGAGACGGGCCCTCCAGCCCTTTGAAACACGAGGCTTCAGAGATAACATTTCACACCCAATAGCGCTGCCCAACCATGCAGCCCACATGAAATAAGCCATCGGCCTTTCGCTTAGGTTTTCAAATATTTTTTTTTCCAAAGCTGTTGACAGGCGTTTCAAAATGTGCTGGAAATAAAGTATCTGAAACCACACACTGCTGTAAGCATATCTTATATCTACTCACTCCTGTGACACGGCCTAGCTTTAGATACACTGCAGATGCTCAGATTAAAGAGCACAGGTTGGATAAATTTAGACCTTTGTTCACTTTTTTTTTTTAAATTTTGTGTTTATTCGCTTTCTTGCTTGAATGAAGTTTGAAAGAAGAATTAAGCAGAAGTCAAAAGATGAAAGAAAAAAAGAAAAACATGCAAATAATTAAATAATTGCTTCCAGCATGAAGATTATTATGCAAGGAAAAATAGATTTCTTGGCAGAAGTGTCAGGTATGTTGACACAACTAGGATGATGTCATTGTCTGAGTCGGTTTCTTAATAATTGATGAATTATTGTATAACATCAGTTGAATAATATTCCTTCTACTCAAGAAAGTCTCTAAAGTAGCTCCTTACTGACTTCCACACAGAATCATCATCATCATCATCTCGCACTCGCTCTCGATCCCGCTCTATCTTTCTCGCCCTCTCTCACTCTGTCTCTCTCACTCTCTCTCTCGATCTCTCTTGTTCTCTCTCCCTTGCACTCTCTGTTCCTCACTCTCTCTCCTATTCAATCTCTCTCTCACCCACTCACTCACTCACTCACTCACTCACTCACTCACTCACTCACTCACGGGCTCTCGTGCTCTCTTTCGCTCTCTCACGGGCTCTCGTGCTCTCTCTCACTCTCTCGCGCTCTCTTGCGCTCACTCTCCCTGGCACTCTCTCCTTCTTAATCACTCTCTTTCTCTCTCTCTCAATCACTCACTCACTCACTCACTCACTCTCTCTCACTCACTCACTTTATCACTCACTCACTCACTTTATCACTCACTTTCTCACTCACTCACTCACTTTCTCACTCACTCACTCACTTTATCACTCACTTTCTCACTCACTCACTCACTCACTCACTCACTCACTCACTCACTCACTTTCTCACTCACTCACTCACTCACTCACTCACTCACTCACTCACTTTCTCACTCACTCACTCACTCACTCACTCACTCACTCTCTCTCATTCACTCACTCGCTTTCTCACTCGCTTTCTCATTCACTCACTCACTTTCTCACTCACTCACTCACTCACTCACTCACTCACTCACTCACTCACTCTCACTCACTCACTCACTCACTCACTCACTCACTCACTCACTCACTCACTCACTCACTCTCTCAATCACTCACTCACTCACTCAATCACTCTCTCTCACTCACTCACTCACTCACTCACTTTATCACTCACTCACTCACTTTATCACTCACTTTCACACTCACTCACTCACTCACTCTCTCACTCACTCACTCACTCACTCACTCACTCACTCACTCTCTCTCTCTCACTCACTCACTCACTCACTCACTCGCTCTCTTGCTTTCTCTCTCGCCCTCTCTCTTGCTCTTTCTCTCGCTCTCTTGCTCTCTCTCACTTTTTTTAATCTCCTTTATTTGTAATTTCCACTTTTTGACATTTTGGCAAGTAAGCACAAGGTCTTACGGAAGACGCCAGAGGCTCCTTAGCTGCCACTTTTAGTTCGAATAATCCCAAGCCATAGGTGTGTACCAGGTGTTTAGCTTAGATTTATTTTTCCAGAAGTCAAATGGAAAAGTGCCATCTTCCTCAACTACCCCATTAATGTCTTATACCTCTGCACACGATCAAGCCCTAAAACATGATTTTATTGCAGAATCTTGTTATAGTGAGGCATAGCTTCCAGTTTACGTTTTCAGTTAATAACAGCTTTGTGCACACAGAGTCTCACAAATCAACACTTTGGGCGAAAGATCAGTTGGCTCGGTGCCCGTCAGCACCAGTGTATCGCCAGGACATGAGAGGGAGATAATACACACGTTTGCACGCATGCACACACTCATTCAGTCAGACACACACTCGCTTGCTCGTACATATTGACTCTCACGCTATTTCTTACTCTCTAACCCATAGCACACATTATACATGTCATATTCTAAATACTGGATTTATGTCTTACCCTGAAGTATTTAGACATCGACTGCTTATAGCTAAACACACTGGGTACGTATGTAGAGTAACATAGAAAAACCTTTTACTTCAGTATATATACTGCAAATGGTTCACTTTTTCTCCTTTAATTATCTTTTAAGTGTAAAATTTCTCCTTTGGGGATGAAAAAAAACCAACAAGATCTTTTAGCAATTTTATTTGAAATATTTTGCTTTTTTTTTTAATTTACAGAATCATAAAATTCATATTTTTACTCAGAAACCTGATGGTATTTGTAAACAAGTACTTTTTTTGTATTTTTATTCAATCTAATTTGGTTTACTTTTTCCTTTCTATTTATTCAGTTTTATTGTACTTCATATGTCGCGGACAGTCAAGATAGCATTTCACTTCATCTCGTATGGTCTACGGTTATGTGTGTGTGCAGTAAAATCCGAATTTGATTTAAGTTTGACGCTTAATTAACTACGGTTCTCTTCACTAACACTCTTTACAGCAGTAGTAAACTTTATCCCACTGTGTGCTGACGTTCTGCAGCTCTGAGCTCTGAGCAGTTCCAGTTTATACGTATCAACATACAGTACCCGTTTTCAGCTCATTCACACAGACTCGTTTCGGGCTCTTTGTCATCTCAAAATAATAGTAAACGGATTAAATAAATAAATGCTTAGTCAAACAAAGTAAAACGTCTAATCTTTGATGTGGTAAAGGCTTCACTTCGGAGACGTTTTTGTCATATTTACGGAAGGAGTTTCAGGCGTCTGTGCTTTGTACCAGTCAGTAAGTGTCCAACATGGGAGAGTTTTGAGGACAGAAGCATTGAGGTTTCTCAGTTACATGATAGGCTGTGATGAAAAGGGAATATATATGTGTATATATATTATGTATATAGGGGAATGACTGTTAGCCACTATAACAAAAAAAAAAAATGTAGGTATAACCGATAACAGAAACGAACTTTTCTTTGTGGACATTTGGCATTAAATCTTAACGTTAAACCAGTTCAAAATAAATAAATAAATAAAACCAAACCATTGGAATTTCATACTTTTTGTGCTGTTGTATAAAAATAATCCATTTTTCTGAGGTAATGGCTTTCAACAAAAGTAGGGATTAATTTTTATAACTGCATTTATAACATTGTACTAAAAATTTAAAATTGCATTTGTCATGTAGACGCATTTGTCCATACTGTATACAACATACAGTGAAACGAAAAGCCGGAGAATTCACTCCTCCTTCTACTGTGAATCTTTATAAACTACATGTTAAAAATAGAAATGAAAACGAAAGAAGAAATGGTACAGTAGTAGAATGAGATGTTACACGTAGTAACGGCTCAAAACGAGCGAATGTTACAGAATGGAAAGTGATCGATTTATTACGAGGTAAATGGGTTATAAAAATGAACCCGCACAGAATGATTTATTTAATGTGTCTAAAAATAAGTCGATTAAGACAAATGAAAATGAAAAAAATGTTTCTAAATGTTGACAACCGAGCTGAACTAGTTTCCGAGTGTAAATATTGTTGATTAAACTTGTTATTCAGGCTCAGTTCAGACTTTTGTCAACTAACAACTGCAATTAAGGTGTTGGTTAATGTTAGTCATTGTGTGCTCAATTTTGTTGATCGCTGAATTAAACGTTGGTTAACGCATCTGTTTGTTGTTCGTTATTTTCTGCATTGTTTGATAAATTTAAACAAAGGACAGAATTTCCCAAGAATGAATTGAACGAGAAATATAAAGCTGCAGTTACTTTGTCAGTGTTGTATCTGGTGTATTAATGCTGCAGTTTGTCGTTTCCTCATCTTGCCATCTTACTGTGCTGAATAATGTCGTTAAATCAGCTTAATGTAAATCATTACTGTATTTGTAGCCAACAGACACGATACCGCATGGTGACTGCATGGCGGTTTAGTCTGTCTAGCTTTTCATACCTACTTCTGAAATAACTGTGACTAATTATTTCTTCCTACATTTTTGTCTGAATTTTATCAGAAAACCTTTACTCTTTTACTCTCAGAAGCACGTTATCTAAACGCAGATCTTTACTTAATGAATCATTAAGCTAAATGAAGTAGTCGCTAGCTGCTAGCGCTGTGAGATATGAGCAGTTTGGACTGCACTGCTGGTATGAGTATGCTTTATGTCATTGCTGACAAAGTTTGAGTCATTTCCTCTATTTGGTCTAGTGTTAAACATGAAAAGAACCACCAGTGTGTGTGTGTGTGTGTGTGTGTGTGTGTGTGTGTGTGTGTGTGTGTGTGTAGAACGTGTAGAAATCACACATGGATATTATATTACTCCCAGTCTAATACGTTATTAGTAACAACTGTAACATTGTCTTTAGTGACAATTTAGGACTTAAGCTTTCTATCAGGTGACATTGTGTCAGAGGTAAAGTTTTCTGACATGAAGCAGTTTTCAAAATGGAGCTCTTTTCCTTCTCAGAAACAGGATAAGCTGCATTTTTCTGGCTTTGAAACATCAAGAAAGAGAAAAAAAGAGCGTTTAGTTTCACATCGATCACCGGTTTATACAGTAGCTACCAGCTTGTAGGTGATGACAGGAATGAACTTGTTTTGCGACATTTAACGTTATTATATATTTTTAGCATGTTTGCCTCATTGGCTTGATGTTTACTGAGTTTTTTGTGTTCTCCCCGTACAAATGTTGTAGGCTGACTAGCATCTCTAAATTGTCTGTAGTGTGTGACTGTGTGTGTTTCCGATTGTTTCCGATTGTGCCTTTTGATGGCTTGACATTCTGTACAGGGTCCAAGAGTTCCCCCCAGGTTCCTTGTTATCTCTTGTAGGATAAGAAGTACAGAAAAATGGATGGATGGATGGGTGGGTGCATGGATAGTAATTACTGTGTTATAAGAGGAATGAAATACACATAAGCATACAAAACATACTATATGTAAGAAATTCCCGAGTAAAGTGTTTCTTCATTTCAGAGAACCCTTTTCATCTACAAAATGACTAGAAACAGTTGATTTGAAGTTGAAATTAAAAATTAAAATATCTGAAAAAAAAATTCTGAAGAAAAATTCCAATGAAATGTTATTTTGCTCGACATCAAATGCATGATTTTAAAATACAAATACTTTTAAATACAACACTGCCGTTTTGCTGTTTTTAGTGTATTGTAAATGTCTTTGAGAATCATGATATGATTTTTTTTTATCGTATTTTCTGCTCCTGTTCATGACTGAAACTTGAAACTGACTTGTATTTGATTTGTGCAAATCTGATTTTCAGTTTGGAACAAGTGTTACAGCTAACCTGCAGAAGCGATGCTTCATTTTGTTGCTTATTGACTTGTACTTTTCTTTGCTAAGCTGAAATGAGTGGGTAATACGATCTAGTCGAGGAGTTTCGCGTCAGTGAATAGAGATGAAAAATTCAGTTTAAAGGTTTTACTAGAATAGATTTTCTTTAATTTAGTTGCCAAAGCTAATAAGCAACTGAACCAGGAATTTGCCCCTGTTTTGGTTGAGTACGTGTTTAGCACTGAATTTCTTTGAGAAAGAAGACACTCAGGAATTTTCATAAGAATTCATAGCATTTAATAAGTATGGCTTGTTCCACCTAGCGCACAACATTTCATATAAACTCGCTTCGTTTTTTTACTTCACCCAAATGTTCATAAGAATCCAAAATGTGAAGGCGTTATCTTCAACCGCTAAAATGCAGTGTAAGGTTTTCCAACAGAGGGAAAACCAGAGGTCTCACTCCGAAAGTCCAACAATGTCCTGACACATTTTATATCACATTTGCGGCGATAAAATAATTCGTTTGTTCACACTGATTGAAAATGTCCGATAACTCAATTCCTAAACAAATGTTATTAGGGTTCACTTTGAGTTCAACACATCACATTTTGCAGTTTTATAGAGGATTTTATACACAAACGAACGTGTTACGATTGCCATGGGTCTATGCATTTAATGTTTTACAATAAGAAATCTTCTGCTATTGTCAAACATACAGTAGAGTTGAAGTTTGACAACACGATACTTTATATCATTAGTTTCTAACCCCGGTCCTGGTTTTCTCCTGCCCTGTATAATTAAAATCAACGAATCAGCTAATTAAAAGCTTCTTCCTGTATTCAGGGTGTATTGGAGTGAGGAAAACAGGACCAGGTTTAAGAACCGCTGCTTTCTACACAGTACTGATGAACAGAGTTGCTCGGTACTCATTTCCTGCAAAGGCTATGACACATGCTGAAAAGAGAGAGAGAGAGAGAGAGAGAGAGAGAAGAGAAGGAGGCATGAGAGCGTCTTTCATCCGGGTCGTAACCGCTACGATTCCCATGAGGGCCACGCATAAGGTCTCAATTAGGAGGCAGTCCTGCGCCAGGAGCATTTTGCTCACAGATTTGTTCGTGGAAAGAAATGGATGTCATACGTTGGGCCGTGTGAGTCCAGGCCCGTGGCCACGGCACACGGATGCCGAGCTTGCGATTAAAACCAGTTCCTTCTTATTACAAGTGGAATTTCCTCCATGCTGATTGAAGTTCCAGCATATTGCTGCCACACTCCCTCCCACAAAAGAGCAAAGACTTTTAAAGATTATTGGAGTTTACGAAGGGGGAGCCTTGCAAAAATGGAGCCGTTTTCCACTTTTATTCCTTTTTTTTTTTTTTAATAACCCTCCCACAGTACTAGGCCATGTGCGTACAGTTTCAAAGTCACTCGATTTAGTGTACGCGCTCCACAAACGACGGTTTTTGTCATAATTCGTTTCCACCATGAAGGAATTTTTTTTTTTTTGCAGTTTTTTTTTTCTTTTTCAGAAGTGGCTTCCAGTGACTAACTGATTTATGTGATCAGCTCAATTACCAGCAGTTGCGTGGACGGCCAGATGAATTTACGCTCGCTTTGAAGTGAGATCTAAGCAGCGTGAATTCATATCGGAAATTGATATGGATATGCTTTTTGTTTTAATCAAGAAAAAAAAAGCGAGAAAGCTGTGCAACAATAATCAAACTCATGCCATTTAGCTTCTCTTTGCTAAGTTAATGGAATCCTGTAATGTTTAGTGTGAAGCATCAATCATGCAAAAATCTATTGTTGCATTAGCCTTGAAAGAACAATAATAATAAAAATGCTATAATGGCTTTAGCTTCCTTTCTATAAATCATGGTGCAGGGGGTACAGTGAGGCGTGTGTGTGTGAGTGTGTATGTTTGTATGTGTGTGTGTTTATTACGAGGATGACTTAACTTTGTCGAATATGCTATTTCAGCCCTTTCAGGCTGTTGAGGACACTGAATATTGATGTGATAGTAAACAATAATAAAATAGCTTTTTTTTCTCCACCTCTCATGTCTCATGGCCAAGTACAGCGTATAACAGCGTGTATTTCTGGGTGACTGCGTCAGCTCTGGCACATTCGGCCGTGACTCCGAGCTGCGGCGTGCTGGATGCTGGATAGCCATTCGAGCGTCCGGCTGTAAATCACTGGTAAATGCATAAAAATGGTGTTGAGCGAGAGATTTACTGTAACGCTGAAAATCCTTTTAAACAAATATTAAAATAAGGCAACAAGGCGCCTGAAAGTCGTTTAAGAGGGCATCGCACTTCAGTTTGGACGTAAGCAGTGAAAGCTGACAGGCTGTCGGAATTTACATTGGTATTAGCATTTGATTGATGACACACTACACGCACTTTGTTAAGTTGGGAAGGTGGCGGTGAGGGGGAGTGCATTGTGCAGTTTTATTCTGCCAAATGTGTGTGTGTGTGTGTGTGTGTGTGTGTGTGTGTGTGTGTGTGTGTGTGTGTGTGTGTGTGTAGAAGCAGGAAGCAAAGAGGGTAAGACACAACAAAGTCAGGTCTTAATTGAAATGTAGATACACACCGGCCACTTAAATAGAAACACTTGTAACCCTTGGAGGTTTAAACAGTGATCGGATTATAGCAGGATGATGCATAAAATCACACAGATACATAGATAGAGGTTTATGAGCTCGAGTTAACGTTCATGTCGAACACTTGTCCTCAGTGACTGTGGAATATTTCTCGACAGGCTGGCTTGGGTAGTTCAGATTCAGACAGAATGGCGACAATTCTGTGAGCAGAGACACATTCACATGATGAAAAGAAAGCTAGACAAATGAAAAATGATGCTAGACAAATTTTGCCAGCAGAAGAACATCTCAGAACAGGCGACACACCGAAACGACAGCTACGGAAGAAGATTGCAGAAGAAGGTTTCAGTTTTGTCCATCGTCAAAAAGTGGCTAAATAAAACGAATATTGAAAAAAGACAATGAGAAGAAAAAAGATCAGGAGTTTCTGAAACACACAAACCAGCTTACCGTCACCAGCAATAATGTTTTCCCCATTCTGATGTGGATGTGGACGTTAACCGAAGCTGTGTCTTGACCTCAGCATATCTGTGTGATTTTATGTGTTTCTGCTGCCATACAATTGGCTGCTTGGATAACTGCATGAATGAGTAAGTGTCCAGGAGTTTCTAATAAAGTGGACAGAGAGTAAGTGAATTCTATATGCAGATGTATTAATATATCGAGTTCTCTCAGTAACCTCAGTAAGCAGGTTTAACGTCTACGCAGAGGTTTAGACTCACTTCACGGCTTGAGGAGAAAAAAATTCTCTATCATCTGACTCAGTACTTAACACCCAGCACCGCGCTTCCACTGTGGGTGGAGAAGATAATGCTCTGAAAAGAGAGGTGGGGGGGAGAGAGAGAGAGAGAGAGAGAGAGAGAGAGAGAAACAAAAAGTATGAAATTAATAAAGCTTTTTAGCCGGCATAATCAGTCATTTTGAACTTGACTGGAGAGAGCAACAAAACAAATAAATTTTGGGGAGAGAATACATGTATTTTAATGCCTTCAAGCAAAACTAATTAAAGACGACACCTCATTTACATAAATAAGCATTATAATTTGCATGGAGGCACCAGGGAATATGGTGGAGGGGGGAAGAAAAAGAGAACGCAATATTTTGCACTCTGCTAATTTCATTTTATTTAGGATTTAAGCCTAATAAAGACTCATTTTGGTGAGGAAGGGAATAATCAAAGGAGGGGTGAGTGGGGTGGGTGGGTGGGGGGTTGGGGGGGTTTTTAGGGGGATTTTAAACTATCTTCGAAGATGCAGCAGTCACTATTCAAAGAGCTTCTTTCAGAGGCACACTAGAAACCCCCCCTAATCAGGAGTGGCACATTCTGGCCTGGCTCCAAAAGCTCCCAACTCCTTGAAAGGTGAAAAAAAAAACATTTTTAGAGCCCAATTTATTAGTATGCAGTTCTGGCATTGGTGGCTGAATTAATGGCGGTGACTGATAATGACTGTAATCGTGGCACAAATGGGGTGTTGAAATAGCAAACAACGGGCACCAGGCATGTAATGGGGCTTTTATTAATTACCCGAGCCAGGGCAGGAGCGAGACGCAGGATTTACAGTAGTTACAGTAGTGGCAGCCGGTCGAGCCGGGTCGGTCCGGTCTAAACGAGACGACGGAGGGGTCGAGACGAGCGGAAGGGGGGAACTGCGCTTACACACTCACTTTAAAGGTGCTTTATAATGCTGCCGGTGTGACGCTGGACGAGATCAGTGAGATCAGCATGTTTAGCACAGAAGCGTCGGAGAAAAATACTCAGACTCATGCCACGTCATGTTAAATGTCTATGAGAGACAGCAACAGAGAGCGTTCTTAGGATTTTACAAGCTCTAGAATGAATAAAAAAATTCCTTTTTTCTTTCACAAAAATATAAAACTATTAATCCTATCTTTAGATATATTTACTCATTTTCAAGCTTAACATGGTCTTAATCCACTGGCGGACTTGTTTCTGCTCTAATACTGCTCTAGAAATAAGGTTGAAATAAGAGAAATAAAAAAAAAAACGAATGAAAAATCCGCCACTAGAACAGAAACTTTTAAAGCTTGAAACGAATAAGAATAAAAAAAAGTACAACGTAAAGCAGACGACTTCATTTTTATTTCATCCCCTGCCTAAGGTTAACCCCTTTATCCCAGTTTCTATACGTCGTGTGTTTATTCTTCAATACAGTCAGGATTTTGCGCCTTAAATCTACACAGTAATGTCTTAGGAAACTGGATTTACTCATGCGTTATCCTGCTAGAGTAAAATGCACCTTTGTTTTATTGAAACCATCTTCTTAAGCCAAAGCAGACAGAACACTGACTCATACATTTTTTCATAATAATTGGACCAGCTGTTCCAAACCGCCTCTGTTTTACACAATATTTGCACGTTTTATTAAAATACGACCTCAGATGAGATTTTACAGATTATTGGCTGACCTTCATCATCGAGCCATATGTTTAGGAAGTCATGGACTGCTTTAAAGCTTCTTTCTCTGAGCGGGTGGGAGGTGTGCCGTAGCGGAGTCTGGCCTTTTTCCTATTCTGTTATAGCAGCAGCAACAATATCATGGACCAGACTGAGAGATCAGCGGACCTGTCGGATGTCAAATTATCCACATGAAAGGCTTGATTTTATCAAACATATCTTTAATGTACAGTACGCTTTGAAATGAAACGAACAATTTGTTTTCTATACTTTTTCTTTGACAGAGAAGGTTTACAGTATATACAGTAAATCAGGGTTGGAAAAAAACATAATCAACAAGTCTGAGAAACAGGGCAGGTTCCAGCCAATTATATTAGAGTGGGCTTGAGCTAATAATAGGTGGGCAATCAGTGGAAGTTTCCCCATCACCTTTTCAAGTTCTCTGCATAATCGATATTTACAAGGCACCCTAACCACCATCACAGGCAGCACTAGTGTTGCTTTACAGGCTTAACCTCCTGAGACCCGTATGCTACTGTTGTGTACATTACAATTTCTACGGCTAAAGCACTATTCGGACGGGATTAGTTTTACGTGGGGACGTGGAGGTAAAGTAATTGTTACCAGAGCTTCTCGGTGATTTTAGTCCAGTCCGAATGTGCCATCTCGGTAATCATTACGGACAATGTCAGTAAAGATTACAGGGACTTTTACCTTCTGTAAAAAGGTCCGGAAAAATTACCTCAGGTTATACTAATCCCGTCCGAATAGACCCGCTGTAAATATGTACGGTAAAATTCCGTCATTTCCTGTTTAAAAGTTTTTGGCAGTGGGCACCCATTTATGCTGCGGTGCCCGGAGAGCAGTTGGGGGGGCCACGACTGCCCCATATGTGATAGCTATAAATTTAATCAGTGTTTTCAAGGAAGAAGTTTTGCAAAAGAATTATACCTAACAGTCCTCATATAAGGTTGGTACAATAAATATATAGACAATGAAGTTGTGAGAAAATGTTATGTCCTCATTTGAGGACATTCGGGTCTCAAGAGGTTAAAAACAATACATCACACAACACATGTTGTATCATTAGTCAAATAAACATAATAAAATGTAATCCCGGTCAAATTATGAGCCTTTTTATTATTATTTTTATTTATCTGCTGCAAAGCAATCAAATTAGGAAAAGTAACTTTTAAAAAGGGGGCGGGGCTTTCTATTTGTGTGGGGTTGCTGCAGACAGATTCTTGTCCATTCATTGGCTGTAGTCTGCTCACCCAATCAGAGGTTAGAAATCATGCTGGTATTTTCTGTGTTATTGTTCCCTTTGGCTAAAATAAAAAACAAAAACAAAACAAAATCAAACTTTGTTCAGCCAGCGGGATCGCAGTGAGATCGCACAAAGAACAAGCTTCTGCTTCCTGATCTTTCAGTTTCTTTCATGAACTGTTTTTTTTGTTTTGTTTTGTTTTGTTTTGTTTTTATACATTCGCAGTCCATTGAGTTTAGGGGGGAAAAAAACGAGAAAAAGAAAATGCTCATGAATAAATCTAAAATTCAATGTAAAATGTACTTTTATTTCACACAGGCATACACACACACACACACACACACACACACACACACACACACACACACACGCTCAACATGACTCAAATTGCCCCTTTAGCCATCATCCTGTCCCATTCCAGCACCAGAAGTGCATCCAGAACACACACACACACACACACACACACACACACACACACACACACACACACACACACACACACACACACAATACAAAGGGAGCAGCTGGGTTTTATTTCAGTGAATAAAAGCAATACTGGTTGGAGGCCTTTGAAATCATTAATAGATAAAAAGAATGAAAGCTCACATTACTCATCTGGGAAGAGAGAGATTGAAGCTTGATCATTCGTCTCTCAGATCCACCATCAGTTAGAATTAGTTGGGGTTTTTAACACCGACACGAAATCATCTCCAAACTATTCTGAAAAAGATCTCAATGCTGTGAAGAGCCACTGCTTCTGGTGTTAGTAAACACTTCATGATGGGAGATAAATCTGGATGATGTTGAGGGCAGTTACAGGAAAATCTAGACAGCGCCTGAGATAAAATTCACCCAGCATTTGTGACAAAAGTTATATTTGCCACAGGTGGGGCAGAAAAACAAGAACTAATAGAGAGAGTTAATAAAAACATCAAAGTCTGCTAATTGGCTGGGTGCGCTGAAACTTAACTGGAACTTCTGGCTCTAGATTCGACTTAAAGTGCAATTTCCTTGACATGACTTGGCTTTGTGTCACGGCTTTGCTTTTGCCTGTATCACATTATTCTACTGGCAAGTACACGAAGGTTATAAAAATCATTAAAAGATACGCTTTTAAATAAGAAGTTGCAAAATGTTTCATTATCAGTTCATCGTGAGTTTATCGCTCGATTCACCTTTTACTCATTAAACATCCGGTTATTTATTTACTCAAGTTAAAGCATTTAATATTGTGAACATGAACAACAAATCTATCTATCTATCTATCTATCTATCTATCTATCTATCTATCTATCTATCTATCTATCTATCTATCTATCTATCTATCTATCTATCTATCTGTCTATCTGTCTATCACTCCCTCTTACTGTCAATCCATCTATTATCAATCTCTCTCTCTCTCTCTCTCCCTCTCTCTCTCTCTCTCTCTCTCTCTCTCTCTCTCCCTCTCTGTCTCTCTCTCTCTCTCTCTCTCTCTCTCTCTCTCTCTCTCTCTGTCTCTCTCTCTCTGTCTCTCT
Organism: Tachysurus fulvidraco; assembly: GCF_022655615.1. Classification (NCBI taxonomy): domain Eukaryota; kingdom Metazoa; phylum Chordata; class Actinopteri; order Siluriformes; family Bagridae; genus Tachysurus; species Tachysurus fulvidraco. The sequence continues at coordinate 15,628,626 of NC_062540.1, forward strand.
CTCTCTCGGTCTGTCTGTCTGTCCGTCCATCCTTGTGTCTGTCTGCACTTATGTTTGCAGATCTGTCTGCCACTCCACCTGTCTCCATCCTTGCATTCTCACCATATGTCGATGTCTCTATCTGTCTGTCCTTGTGACTGTCTGTTTGTTTGACCAAATGTCTACAGGTTTGGCTGTTTATCTACCAATCAGTTTGTCTATCCATCTGCCTGTCTGTATGTTAATCTATCTTTTCTGTCTGTCTGTCTGTCTTCATCTGTCTGTCTGTCTGTTTGTCTTCATCTGTCTGTCTGTCTGTTTGTCTGTCTGTCTGTCTGTCTGTCTTCATCTGTCTGTCTGTCTGTCTGTCTTCATCTGTCTTCCTGTCTGTCTGTCTGTCTGTCTGTCTGTCTGTCTGTCTGTCTGTCTGTCTTCATCTGTCTGTCTTCATCTCTCTGTCTTTCTGTCTTTTTGCCTGTCTGATTTTGCCTGGTCATCTATCTGTCCATGTTAGTGGCCTGTCTATCTATCAGTCATTCCTTTTATCTATCTGTATGTATGTCTGTATATCTGTCTGTCCACCTAATAGTCCTTCACTCTGTCCATCGGTCCATCAAGCTGTCTAACTGCCTGTCTATTGCCTGTATAATGAGTGTCAGGTTTTAATGTTTTTCTTTTTTAAGAGCACAAATAAAATCTTATGTCCATTTTATTTTATATAAAATGTGGCTCATGCTATTGATCTTAAGAACAGGCTAAATTCAGTAGAACATCATAGACAGGAGGTTCAGTTAAGGTTCAGATAAGGAGGTTCGGGAGGTTCAGATAAGCTTCCTGATCTAACCACTGAACACGGATCTAAACACAAGCCATTGCAAACATACACCCTCCAATTAGCTGATATGGCATTGTGTGTTTTTCAGGCAAATAACACGTCAGTCACAAAACGAGGTGGTTTTCTAAATCAGCTCGAGTCCTCCGATCGCACTAAACTTTGTCCTGCTGAAATAACATTTCTACCGTTTTATTATCAGGAAGTTATCTGAAACATCCGCCATAAAATAACTGAAATTAGAACGGATTATTGACGCTGTCGTGCTTGTAGTATTGTGTGTGTTAAAACCTGTTGAAAAGTTTACTGTGTCAGAAAAAGGGCTTGTGTGTTTATGAATGATGGACAGTTCTATGTCGAAAGCAAACAGTGAACACTACAGTACGTGTTTTTATAAGCCGAGCCACCGGCTCGTGTCGATAATGCCTTTTAACCCAACATGCATGTATTATTGTTTGGAATATTTCCCCCTGAATTTTAAAATGATCTCATTATGTTTCAGAGCAGGCCATTTCTTTAAGTTTTTTTTTTAAAGTGCCTTTTGGGTGTGTGCTTATTTGCAGTTTGTGAGATCATGCTTAAGAAATGTGGCAAAAAACATATCATGTTGCAACACATCAACCCTTGCTCCTATATAATCTTTTTTTTTTTTCATGTCCGACCAGACGGTAACTAAACATGCGATGAATATGTCATTCTTCTTGTGTCTGGTGTTCTTTTTCATTCTTCTTTCCATTTAGCTTTTACTGGATCTGTTTGATTCAGGTGAACTTGGCAGCTCTCTCTATAGAAGACGTTAAGTTTCTGTTTTTTTTTTCTGTAGGTCATCAGAACCACTGCAATGCAGTGTATAGGCAAATAAAGTGGCTTCGTTTGATCAAAGACAACAATGACACTTGTTTATTCTCTGTACACAATGTTCTGTGTGTGTGTGCGCACACGTGTGTGTGTGTGTGTGTGTGTGTGTGTGTGTGTATGTGTGTTTCTATATCAATGGATAGGAATCTGACAGTTTTGACTTGGTGCGGAAGTAAAAATTTATTTAATATCTTTCTTTTTTTTATTTCTGTATTAAATAATATTTTTTTAGACAGTAAGATTAAGCATCAAACTTCGTTTTCACATTTTTTTTTTCAGTGAACGCAACACTGCGTTTCTGGAAGTTTCTTAAAAAAGAAATGCAAAAATTAGAAAATGTATCACATCTATATTCCTTATTTTTTTTTACCTTTTGTGATGCACGACTAAAGGAATCTGGTCTAATTCTTACCTTATATTTATCCCTCTGTAATCCCCCTGCTTGAACAATTACATGTTCCTACTCATTTTACTCCTGTGAATTCAATGGGATGCCGATAATTGTTTACTATACATATATTTAATAAAGATATACAGTACAGTATACACATATCTGTGTTTTTGGGGACAAAAGATAACATTTTTAAACAACAGAGATTTTTTTTTTACCAGCCTTCTTTTCTTCTATTTATCAAGGGTGCCAATATTAATGGAGGGTGTAATGCAAATTGAGGCTCGTGGAGATATTTTTGTCATCTTGCTCACTCCTGGTGTGAACGTGTGAAACAAAGCTCGCATCAGATACGGAGTTTAAGCACAGATGACTGAAAGACTAGAAGAGACTATAACTGTTCATAATTTGGATTCAGTTCCTAAACATTGCATTTTTTTCCTCGTGTATCTTTTAAAGCTGAAGTGATAAAGAACTTTAATTAACGAAGGAAACAAACTGATTCACGCTGATGACAATAATTAAAGTTTGGTTTGAAGATATTAGAAGCTCTCTCCGGATGGTTCTGTGTAATGATGCAGTGCAAAATGCAGACGATATTTCAAAAACAATTAAAAATAAATAAATAAATAAATAAAAAACCTCGAAATCCATAAACAGATCCAAACGGGAAGCTTTACGTCTTAGCGACGTGGAACGATTGTCATTCAGCGCTAATGTCATTTTGAACACCGCAACACACGGTGTGCTCATGCATCTCAGACGTCCATTTTGACTTTGTTCTTGCCCTTTCTGTGTGAACTGTTATGGCAGCATACATCACGCTGAGCTAATTAGCAATATAATTAGCATTGTAATTAGCAGCTATAATAATTTCTTTTATTTATTATGGTTTTGGTTATTTATCCGGGATAAAAGAGAAATGTACGGTCATTAGGTGGTCTTTTTATTATGTTGATTTCAGCCTTGATGTGATGACTTAAAGAAAGTATTTGCAAATTAGCTTATACTACGTCGGCGTAACAGTGTTCGCATGTTGTTGTTGGTGGTGGTGGTGGTAGTGGTGGTGGTGGTGGTGGTGATGGGAGGGAACTAGGACGATTGTTTTAAAATTGACAAGCACCTATAGAGCATGTCGTCTCTCCTACAAGATGAAAAGTGTTTCCTAGCATATCTGGCTTCGTGTCAAGATGGTGTAGATTTGCAGCGATCTCTTCTAAGATATTGCGATTGTGGGAAAAACGACTCTGTCTGACATCCATCCTAATGCGAATGCGACCGGTCGTGTTTCTGGAGAACCCTTGGCAAAGGAGAGATGAATGGCGATTTAGTTTTCCCTTAAGGATAGCCTAATCTGGTCGACTCTCCGAAGAACTTTATATGAGAAAATAAGAGCTGCGTGTGTTTCAGTAGTACATCGATGAAGATGTCTGTAAATGGTAGTCTACATAGACAGACACTTCCTGCTTTAGAAAAAAAAAAAGGATTTTCTTCCATGAGATGTCTCTAAAAGGCTGTATAATTCCTTTTTATCACTCTAACTGGCTTTGTCAGTAAGCTTCTCAGCCTGCTGAATGCTCTCTTACAGCCTTTTTTTTTTTAATTTTTTTTTTAAAGAAAGCCAGAAGCCCCTGTTTTCCCTTTGAAAGGGTTGCATGCAGAAATGCACAATCTAATAAGAGCACAAGATGAATGATAATGTCTTTTTATTAACTTACTGAGTGGTTTGTTTTGGTAAATTGAAAGTCGTATTTTTCTCTCTAAACATCTAATTGGGCTTTTGGCGGATTTTACAATGAAATGAAAGCGGTTATTGTGCCGTCGAAAGCAGCGCTTGTTCGTAAAATCCAGTGTAAAAACGAGCCATTGACAAAAGTAATATAAAATGATATATAAAAGCTGCCGCGTGAACTGAATGCTGATTTGTCTATGTGGTATTCGCTTTGAGAGCTTTCGAAAAAAAAAAAGAATATTCGAAAGAAACGATCGCGTGTGACGGCTCTGTTATGTGTGATGTTTCTTTAGGGATCTGCGGGCAGAGATGTAAGTGTGTGCAGCTTTTCTCTATGAAGACAGACTGAAAGACAGGAAGAGGACGTGATCGACAGACAGAGCTCAATCCAGCTTGTTGTGTCCAACAAGGTGAGTTTTACTCAGTACATGGATTTACTTGAAGGATTTCCCCCGAATCCTAATCCGGTTCTGAGCCGTTAGTTATTATTACACTGTGTGGGAGTTACACTACATGGCAACACTACTAGTTCACTAGTAATTCTACTAGTAATTAAAAAAAAAAAAGAAGACTAGTCAACTAGTCGATTGTTTACGCAGCAAAGAACAAATCGTAATGCACTTCAGCTTCAGTTACGGTTGTTGTACACAAGGTATACATGAGATTTCTAGCTCCAGTGCTTTGTTGGTTACACTGTTAAAAATGGAATAAAATAATTTAAGATGGCTTTCTGCTCAACTTTAGCCCTAGCAGCATCCAAAAACGAATCTGGTTTAGCCTCTTTGAGTTGGCTCTGAGTCTAAACTTGCTGATTGGGATTTGATACTGATGTGCAACAGTGGATTTATTTTTATTTAAGATTTATTTCACTTTGATGGAGAAAAAAAAAGAACTTTTCCAAGTGAGTGCAAGTAGATTTAGCTGATGTTTGTCTGTCTGTCTGTCTGTCTGTCTGTCTGTCTGTCTGTCTGTCTGTCTGCTTCACTGTTTTCTCCATCGCCTTGCGAAGGCTTGTATACTCTACACAACCCCTATTCACCGTTCACTTGAAATTATTTTCTTAACATTGCCGTCTAAGAGTGAGGCAAGTTTTCACTATCGTAGCATTTTTCAATACTGGCAAGTAATCTGTTTAATAAATCAGCAGGGGAGCGTGCATTATACAATGCCACTGAAGCAGATGAAGATATGAGCGTGTTTACGATCGTCTTGGTTTTCGCACAACACAAAAGTCGACTGGCAGCAATACAATAGCGAAGACTCGGAGCAACACTGAAGTTGCACCTCTGCTTCACAACACGGCTTAATTGAGTCACACATGCAGAGGAGCAGCCCAGTCACATCATGATACCCAGAGGCCTGGATTAATTAAGGGCTGAAAGCCCAGGAGTGCTCAGTGTTCGGCAAGTGCAATTTGTGTCTGCATTTTACCTCTGTGTGAGAGTTTACCTCTTAGACCTGTATAAAAAGAACCTTCTGTATGTCAGACTTCTTTATAAATCTACAACTTGTTTAGTTATAGTTATGCACTGATATTTATAATGGTGTGGTGCTCTTTAATCTTTCGACACCTATGTGTGTTTTATGACTCCAAAGTCAAGATATTAATCTCAATACTACCCCTGCTGGCTGCAGGAAAAGACCCCAGGCTTCCCTGCTGTTTCAGCCATCTCATATCGCTCTCCTAAGTGAATAGGGAAAGGTAGGTCTCTGTGGGTAACGGCTGCCATGGAGGCACCTGGAGCGAAGAGTGTGAGAGAGAGAAAGCTGGGGTTTAGGGATAAGTGGAGAGATTTTCCTAGGCCCGAAAACCCCTCCTCATCCTGCTGTCGTGCTGTGCATTGGTGGTCAGGCCTTGGTGGGGGGCAGGAGGAAGCTCCATGCTAGATGTGATGTCTGCCAAGAACTAGAGGAAGGTAGGCCTGTCCCTGCGAATGGGCAGAAAATTGAGGTTAACAAGCATGGCGCATGCTAAGTGGCAATGGGAGTCCCCAAGCTCGTGGTTAGGGCCTCGGCCCAGCAGCCTCCCCCTCCTCCTCCTCCTTGCAAAGATGCTGGCAGCATTCTCTGGCAGGAAGTGACCCGAACTCCCTGTATGCCTTCCTCTCAAATTAAGCCATCATCACACTGTGAGCTACCGATCCAACTGAATTACTGATCTTACTGATGTTACATGGTAATGCTCTCTCAGGATCTTTCAAATATAGTGCCTTGTGTTGTATGTTGCACTGCTATCCTGGCCAATATTTCATCTTCAAACAATGGGATGATTCTAAAACTGAATTTAATGTGAAAATATTTCAAAGTATAAACAATATTTTCAAGCTCAGAAGTGGTCCAGAGAATGGATCCCTGATCCTCATGAAAATGGTGGTCTAGGGCCGAACCGTGGTATGATCTGCATCAGGTGTGAAGGCTATCTGCTCTTGGTGCCATTCTAACACTATCACTTCAACTTGCCAGGATACTTTCTGTTTCATGTTTTGTGGTGGTGAGGAATGAGTTGTTATTGTTAGTGGTGGAAACGGAAATCCTCGTGGATATATAAAAACAGGCTTAATATATTAGCAAAATTGCATGCATAAAATTTGTGATCAGTCATTGGATTTTTACCCAAATAAGTCCAGAACCAGTCATGGGTATTGATTCAAATATTAAGGCCATGTGAAAGGCGACAAGGGCAAGAGGTTCTATGGTTTTTGTGAAATTTTTTTATGCATCAAAACTTAGGCATTAGAGAATGGAGAAATGCGCCTGATTACGTACATTCGATTTGATGAACTAGCAGCAGCCAGATTTGTGAGTAATTCTGAATACCTCCCAAAAACTGTATAAATTACGACCATACGTATTGCTCGGTGCTTGCCAGGTGTGTTGTTTTGCACACTGTGCCATGCTTGAACTGCCATTGCATGTGATTGTATTCATTCTGATTTCATTTTTAATTTATGACAAAACATATAAAAATATGAGATCATTTTGGGACCTTGGTGAAAGAACTCTTAAGGAAAACTCACAGGTCATGTCTAACAGAAGTCCTGTTTAATGTCTTGAATTTCTTTATAACATAACATTTTGCAGATATTAGAGGAGCCACAGCTGACCAGATGAACTGCAGTTTAATTGCACTCTTTTTTAATAAATTCACTACCTTATTCAATACCCAGCCATCTTTTTTTTTATTAAAACCAGTTAGCAATCAAGTGGCATATTAGTCGTCTCATTTGCTCCACATTGTTTACTTGGTTTGACATGACAATCTTCAAAGCTCACAGCTCCATGTCTTTATATATTTCTGTGCATGTCCCTTGCGTGTCCTATCCACTGTGTATTCCCATCTTACTATAAAGTTAGGTTCCAAGAAAAGGCTTCAGATCCACTTTATCCTGACCCTTTATCTTCAGATCCACTGTAACCCTGACCCTTTATCTTCAGATCCAATGTAATCCTGACCCTTTATCTTCAGATCCACTGTAACCCTGACCCTGTATCTTTAGATCCACTTTATCCTGACCCTTTATCTTCAGATCCACTGCAACCCTGACCCTTTATCTTCAGATCCACTGTAACCCTGACCCTTTATCTTCAGATCCACTGTAACCCTGACCCTTTATCTTTGGATCCACTGCAACTCTGACCCTTTATCTTCAGATCAACTGCAACTCTGACCCTTTATCTTTGGATCCACTGCAACCCTGACTCTTTATCTTTGGATCCATTTCAACCCTGACCCTTTATCTTTGGATCCATTTCAAATCTGACCCTTTATCTTCAGATCCACTGCAAGCCTGACCATTTATCTTCAGACCCATTGCAACCATGACCCTTTATCTTTGGATCCACTGCAAGCCTGACCCTTTATCTTCAGATCCACTGCAACCCTGAATATATGAATATATTGCCTCTAGTTGGCTAGGTAAAAACAGGAATATAAAGGAAAAACTACAAATTCTTCATGTACAGAGTGTCTAATGCGATTTGAGCTTCATATAACCACCAGTGTGCAGTGTGACCTCACAAAGCAATTCAAACCTTAACATGGATACAACCAAAAAGAAAGTAAAAATCCACACTGCTGAACGTTAGGAAAGTCCATCTATAAACGCAGATTCCCAGTCATCTCCTGGAACTGGATTGGCAACTGCTTCAAACACAACTCCAAATGGAAAGACTGGGAAAAACTCTCCTCACCAACAAAACAGATTATTCCTTACATGACTTTTTTAGGTTACCTCCTTGGTTTCAGTAGTCCTTCCTGTTTCCAAGTGCACTAAATTAAAGAAAAATTAAAGTATATTTTCCCCCTCAAGAAAGTTCCTACTCCATATATAAAAGTACTATGTATCACTTCAAATGAAACCACAAATCACAAGAAAATAAATGAATGAAAGGATAATTGAAAGACATACTAACTCCAACAATTAATAAAGACAGAGGACATCAATTAGGGCCTGGAACCAATTGAACTGTTAACAATGTTTTCCACAATATTTTACCTTTCTTCACATATTTCATACCTCTTGTCTTAGCCCTGACATTGTGGTGTTACAGCGCCTGGGTATTTAATTTAATGGGAATTCACTGGACAGCCAAGAAGGGCAGCCTGGACATAGCAATGGAGACAAGGAGATAGTTGTTACCAGTTGCTGGCCCAGGATTTTACAGTTCTTACTCAAATGTATATTGGAATACTAGTCTACTATAAAAGACTAGCTGATATAATGAAGATTGTTGTGATTATTGTTAATATAGCTGGAAGTCAAGACCCTCAGGTAGTATCTGAGTGTAAGGTCGAGTATTGTAAGGCTTGATAGTGTTATCAGACTTAAATACAGACACCTCTGTGCTGTCAGTGTCGACGGCATTGGAAGCTTTCCACACTGCTACCTACAATGTGGCTACTGAGGATTGAGCTGAATGCTCCACAACCTGCTTAAATCCCCTCCCCAGGTGTCCTAAGGCCTATGTGTTTTTCCACCTCCTTTCCTGCGGCAGTGCTTCCAGATGGCAAAGAGAGCTTATGTGCTGCGTTTTCAGTCAGGTGTACTTGTTATGCTCTTAAAGAGAAGGCTGAGTTGCAGAGTTTTCTTAAGACAGCGGCTCAGGAGAGGCCTTTCAAATCTAATCCTCTTCCCCTGATTCCAAGGGCTTGCAAATCTCTCTCGTTAACTTTGGACTGTGTTTGTCAGTGGGGCAATATTAAGTTGCCCTGATGAAAAGAGTTAAAGTTTAGACTGCCTTTGACTTTGGTGTTTTAAAAGACCCTTTTCTTTTTAGTTGTTTGATTGAGTCTGTGTGTGTGTGTGTGTGTGTGTGTGTGTGTGTGTGTGTGTGTGTGTGTGTGTGTGTGTGTGTGTGTGTGTGTGTGTGTGTGTGTGTGTGTGTGTGTGTGTGTGTGTGTGTGTGTGTGTGTGTGTGATTTAAATACCACACCTTGATGTTGATGTTCCCCCACTGGTAATAATTTATGGCACTTTTATTATCTTCAGTGCTTTGACATTGTCATGTTTTCCAAGAAGACCGTTTAGAATTTACATTACATTTCATGGAATATAAAAAGTGTGTCAGATACTATGTTAAATCTCTTTACAGTATCTTAACAAAAAAATGCATCTTCGGCTTCTGGCTATTCCTGTATGATTGACTAACTGTAGATTCCCTGGGAGGACCCGTACAATGTGTGTCTTGAAAATTCCCCTGCTGATATGCTTCATAAAAAAGGATGAAACAAAACAAAACAAAAAAAGACGGTCTCGGGTCCCCACGTTTGATTTTTTTCCCCTCTTTTAAAACAGCGCCGGGCTGATTGTGTGAGACACATGAAAGAGCCGAGGCATGGCCAGGGAGCCTCTATTCAGGGCTACACTTCTAGAAAAGCTGGCCGTATCTAACCCCTGGCGACTGGCTGGCCCTATCACTCAAATGTCCCAGCAGTCTTTGTGGCTTTCCCAAGACCACAGTGAAATGATCTCTTTTGTTGCGCATCATTAGTTCCATCTGCTGTGTGAGCCTGGCTGTCTGTTGCGGGGGCAGGACGCCGTCATGGTGGCCAGGGGGCGAGGCGAGAGACCCACAGCCCTGATGCTCGTGTCCCGACCTCCTCCTTCTCATCTACTGCTCAGGATGCCTGCCTTTCTTTCTCTATCTCAGCCTCTTCCTTTTTTTCATTTTCTTTAGTCTCTTTCTTTAAGTCCCGGCTCTCTGTCAGTTCAATTCAAGTCAATTCAAAGTAGCTTTATTGGCATGACCATATAAATATACAGTATTGGCAAAGCATTCACATACGTTTATACACACACATACATACAAACACACACTTACTTACCTTGTGGGGACGTTAATTTTAGCATTATTTTTAATAAGCTGATTAATGCTTATTAAAGTAAAACCTTTTGACTCTTTTTAAAAAAATAAAAGCTACAGTATTTGTAAAATAGATATATTTATGGGGCCAGCCAAATAGTCAGACATGTCAATCCTTATGGGAACATTAATGTATCAGAATATCTGATCAACATATCTGATGTGGAAAGATTCACTTAAAGCAGTAATGTAATACAATGATTATCATGCAGGACAATACAGTGATGCATTTGCATCTAAATTCAATTTTATTTTAAATTCAATGTTTTTTAATTAAACCATCAAACCATTGTGACCCATATGCTTCATCAGATCTGCCCTGAAATGACTCACATACTTACATTTTGGAAATCGTATAATGATTTACATTACCTCATAAATGCTGACTAAACTGTCATACTTTCAAGATAATTCATCATTTCAGAAGTGATAAATTGAACGAACAAGTTGCACAAGCCTTAATTATTTGCTCAGGAGGCCAGCTGACAGCCCATCAGCTGTTCATGATTAGAGCAAGAAGGGGAAAAATAGATGCATATTGATGCATAGCTTTTGCTAATTTTGTAGCTTAATATTGTGAAATCATCAACCGTCTGTTGTGCACCTATCTCTCAACACCACACACTGGCCTTAGTTTTCCAGAGGAACAAGAGGTATGATTGTCTTCAAACATGCCTCTATCCAAGCAAAAATATGGGCACAGATACCTGAATAAATACCGAGATCTAAATTCACTAGTGCTTCCCCGGAAATTAATGTTCATTCTCATTGCAGACAAATTTACCTCATATCTGAGCCATGGTAATGATTTAATTCGAAACAACCCGAATTGTAGCATCCGGGCAGCGTGTTTATAGATGAACATAAAATCTCGATTCTTGTGTTTTTAGCAGATAAAAAAAATCAATAATATAAATATGTTTCAAGCCAGTTCAAGTTCAGTTCGAGCCACAGTTATCTTAGGCCAAACCTCCGTGAGTGAAACTGACCGGGAAACACATCACCTCCACCCTGAGGCCACACCTCCTCATTCTTAAGGACTGACAGATACATAGGTTCTTCGCCTGGACTATAATTCATCAAGCCCACTCCTGCTCCTTTACTTTGACTCAAAGGCACGGAGGCACATGTTTCCTCCTTCAGTACAACTGTCAATCACAGAGGCCACACCTCCTCCATCACTGGGACCGACAGGCCCCGAGGCTGTGTCTTCTTAGCCTAGCTATAAGCATGTCTAACCATTATAGATGCACTTCCATCTTTTTCCATCTCTCTCTGCATTGGTGAATTCATGTTTAGGTATTTATTCAGGTATTTGGCAGAACAGTATGTGCCCACATTTCTTCTTGGATGGTGACAGGCTGAAGAAAATCGTTCCTCTTATTCCTATGGAACAAAAAGTCTAGCGTGGCGTTAACACATACAGTATGTGCACACACATGATTAGTGTTTTTACAATATGAAATGTAAATAGTGAATATTCATAAAGACTAATGAAGTATCCTAGTAAAGCCTGGCTATATTACACTCCATCTCTCATGAGTACGATGTGTCTCATATTTAATTCGGAACCAAACATATATGCAAATGTGAAATCATTCATACTATATACAGTGCATGTATACAGAGTAGACAATATATAGTATATAATATATAATTATGTAACTTAACTGATAGATAGATAGATAGATAGATAGATAGATAGATAGATAGATAGATAGATAGATAGATAGATAGATAGATAGATATTTCATTTCATTTATTCATGTCTATGTTCCATGTAAACGAAGGATCAAACTTAGCTCATCTTCTAAACTAGGCATATTTTTATTTAGATGGTCACTAAAGTTCTGCTTGTACTGATTCTCCATCTATCCAAGATGCACCAAACAGATGTAACATTTTCTCCCTGCAAGAAAATATTTTATTCATGATTTATATGAAAGATAAATCTTCAGAAAGTCTTAGAGCTGATGGGCATACACAATTTAACATCTGTCTTCCTCAGAATAATTAATAGCGCAGAGGAGCACTGGGGACCAAGACGTCAGGACTTTTCCTCCCCTTCCCTTTCTGTAATTATTGTCAAAAACAAAGCAAGCATGGATTTGCATCTAACAGTTGTGTCACAGATTTTTAGTCATATAGGCTTGGGAAATATAGTAAAGCAGCTGATTTATCCAGGAACTATACGCTCTGTTCATGTGCATTTTATTAAATGATCGCGATGTAAATGATATACAGGTTATGGATTTGTTTGATTAGATTTATATTGTCGTCATGTTGGTTTCTTGTTCTGCCACACCCTTTATATCCTGAGGTTGTACATCCTGTTTGAATGTGATTGGCTCAGTTTTCTCACTCTCTTCCCTTAGGACTTTACAACATTGATGATAATACATATCACAAGTGGTGCATATATGTATGTGTGTGTGTGTGTGTGTGTGTGTGTGTGTGTGTGTGTGTGTGTGTGTGTGTGTCCATGGATTTTCTCAGCCTTAGTTTTGCAGGCCCCAGAGGTCATCTAATATAACCTGCCCTCACACGTAACATTTTGGAACGGTAAGCTAATCCTTTACTGTAGGATTACTGTAATGTCTGCCTGATGCACAGAGCGCAGAGACAGAGGGACACCGCAGATTGACTGCAGGACTGGACACTATTGGATAAATGACTGTGTTGCTATCGCCTTGAGTGACATCCTGTTGCCCAAAATCCAAAGTGCTATATTTGTTGCAGCTATTATGAAATAAAAACCCTCTGAAAAAGGCCACTATTCGGTTTGAATTGATTCCCTGAAAACTCCTGCGGTGAATGGGCTTTCATTTTGATGGCATTACTATGGAGAGAATGTGTTGTGTCAGTTTCACCTCTCCATTACTTTGTCCATTAGGGTGAAACCGCCTGATTTTATTTCTCGCACTCTATTTTCTGTGATAAAATGGAAATTCAAACGCTTATTAAGTCTGAGTGACATCTATGTCTGGGAGCTGGAAGGAAAGTAAGTCAACTATATCTCGTTTCAGTTCATTTTTGCTCAATTTCCCTCTCGTGATCAAATATTTCACTTTCCAGTAGGGTCCTAATGGGAGTGTCAGTTTCGGGAGGCCCTATCTCACTGCTCTGCTGCCATTAGCGGCTCTCTTCGCCTGTTTCAAATTTCTACCTGTCAACAGTAAAAGCAACGGGTCTCCGTTTTAACCCATTTCTCTCCCTCGCCGCCTTAACTGATGTCGACGGATCAACTGGCAATTCTTTAACCACAGGAGTTTAGAGTTCAAACCTGCTTGTGTTGGGTGTTGACATTTCATTCAATTTTTTTTTATTTCTCTTTTTTAAAAACATGATCTATTCTGTTCGGTTGCGCCCAATGGTATGTTGTTCAGCAAGCACTCGTTCAGTAACGGCATTCTCTTTGGCCTAATTTACCCTTTATTGGAATCAAGCATGTCATCCCTCCACCCTCAGCACACCCAAGCTTAAACATTCTGGTTTCTGACAGAATTTATTTCTATTGGAGTAATTAGTGAAATAATACAGGGAAGCTATTTGGCTAAATTGTATGGTGTGACAAATATGTTATGTGAAACTTTTATTAAAACATTGGACCACACCTCAAAAAATACAGTTTATCTTTTCATTGTGTAGCATTCTGTTAAAGCTCTATTAGTTTAAAAATAAATGACCTTTGATATCTTTTCAGTAAAACACTATCGGTTGTAAACCTGCAGAAACCGTGTCATACAGGGCAGCCCCCATTCCCTTCCTAAAATAAGCCCTACATTTCCTTTTTGGTTCTCCCTGGGGACTTGTTGTTATTCTGTTGTCTTTATCTAACCTTGTCAGGAAGGTCTAGATTGTTTTTTGTCATATAGTTTCATTTTTTTCCCAGATACTTTACAACATATGTTTATTTAGACTCCCGTCTTCAGGGTGACATGTCAACATGTCTGATTTTAATGATATTATGACTACTTCAACAAGCATGTGTCTTTCTCTGCTGGGGAAAATAAATGCAGATGATAGCATGTAGCACTTAAATCTGTAGCGGGAAAACTGGGAAACTCTTTACATGGTGGAAATGGTGGACGTTTTCAAGGACTATATATTATGTCCTTAACTGAAACATGTTTCTCTTTTGCATTGTGCCTCAAAATGACATCTATTTAAACCATTAAAAGATACTCTGATTCTACATTTATAACCCAATCTACTTATAAAAACCACTAAGTAAGTTTTAATTATGTCTTTCTGGTAGGAAATAAGTAATCTCTGTGATTATCAACATCATCCACGTTCGCCTTTGTCTCATCACCCGAGGTAAATGTCACTCAAAGCATTTAAACACGTGCCTCATTGTCATCACTTCACCGTCCACATTAACATTGCTGCTGAAATAATCGTAAATAATTCAGTTACTTCTGATTTTTTTTTGTCTTTTTATTAGGTCATTTACACATTTAAAACTTTGTACAGAGTCACTTATCTGTGCTGACAGCCTGTATCTGTATCTGTACAAAATCAATTATAGTTATGTCACAATGGAACATAGCTATGCAAAAAAAGTTGATAAAATCATGACTTATTGCATGAGAAAAGCTAGCAGGTATTTTTTTTAAATTTTATTTATTATGGCAGCACAGTCATATGCCAAGGCAAGGTTAGAAATGAGCCTAAATAAAATCACTTCCATGTTATTTTGGTAAAATATATTAATGTTGTTTTTTTTTGTCATTGTATATTATTGAGGGGGGGCAGGATGGCCTAAGTGGTTAGCACGTCCGCTTTGTGTTTGTGGAGTTTGCATGTTCTCCCCGTGCCTCGGGGGTTTCCTCCGGGTACTCCGGTTTTCTCCCCCGGTCCAAAGACATGCATGGTAGGTTGATTGGCATCTCTGGAAAATTGTCCGTAGTGTGTGAGTGTGTGAGTGAATAAGAGTGTGTGTGCCCTGCGATGGGTTGGCACTCCGTCCAGGGTGTATCCTGCCTCGATGCACGATGACGCCTGAGATAGGCACAGGCTCCCCGTGACCAGAGAAGTACGGATAAGCGGTAGAAGATGAGTGAGAGGGAGTGTATATTACTGACAAAAGCCCAGAACAAGAATCCTGTTTTTAATAGTTTTTTTATGTACTGGGCTTCACTTTCGAGGTGAATTGCTTTAGTTCCAGCAAATACAAAGCATCCTAAACAACGAGAAGCATGAAAGTGTGTGAAATGTTAAATAACTTTTAGGAGCCACTTTATTACCCCTCCATATGGATAGTATATCAGTGGTATAGAGAGAGAACCAGACAAAACTGATTTTGGAAACAAAGTGTGAACAGAAGATGTTTACTCAGGCTTGGCCTTCACTCAGAATCACAGCTTTGTGAAATGAAGTGCTTTTTTAATGTTTGGTCCAAGTGAACTAAAACCAATGTTAACTGCTTTCTTTAATCTTGTGCACTCATAATAAGAAGAATTCTTTTGAGAATTTATGTGGATGGAAAAATGAATCTGAGATTTATGTAGTGTGTCATCTGTGCATTGAAAATGTCTTTGTATTTGTACAAAGAATATGAACTGCTGTTATTTGCTTTATTTTCTTTTTTATTTGAATGATTTATTTACTCATAAATGGGCAAATGTTTCTGTGTACTCTGACATTCAGCTGAACCCACTTTTCCCTTAAAGTATATGATTTCCCCCCACCTTTTTTGCACCATCATAGGAGGATAATTGTACTTGAGCCAAGAGCGTATTGGACCATTAAACCACTGCCTCTCCCAGTAAAGCTATTCTCCTTTGTGTAAATGCATTGGAATTACTTTCAGGGGGCGTTACAGAAAGAATATGTGAAAGGCTACTTATTCTCCTAATGATTCTTTGTCCTTTTAAAAGTCATCAGGCTCGTTTAGAAGTGGATATGTACAGTGGAAGAGGTGCCCCCTGAGACTGAGGTCATCTCCATCTCCTCGTCCAAGGCCAGAAAGTAGGTTTGTGTGAATGGACTTCTGCCAGTTGAGGTTGTTTCGGCTAATGTAGGTTACGTGTCCATTGTACATCCCACAAGCTTCTTTTAAGTGAGTGCTGAGGCTGTGTATTAGCATGGCATCCTGAGGTGCAATGGTCACTTTTCTATCCTTAGGCAGAAAAATAACTTGGAAACAATGTAAAATGTGAGTTATTGTTTAAGCATATATAATATAGAACGTGGATGAGAAAAAAATTGTAATCCGGACCGGAATGCTTGTCCGTGTTTACATGGGCCTTCTGTAAATCAGTTTATAGACACTACCCATTGGCTCTTCACTCCATCTTCATCTCAATCTGTTTGAATGAAAACATGGCAGTTGAATCTTTTTTGTGCCCAAAGCCAGATACTTTTTCTGTGCACAAAAAATGTCATCCTTCCAAAAAATGACAAGAAACACAGTAAAACTAGAACAGTTATTGGTAATGATGTTCCATGATATATTACTGGTGAGATATTCTTGGCGAACAGGATGTGAAGTTGTATGAGGAATTTCAAAGCTGGTCCTGGGTATAATCTGTAATAATCTTTTTGGATGGCAAGGTTTACAAAATAGATTGAGTAGACATATTTTTATTACTAAGAGAGCCAGTTATGGTAAAGCTTTGGATGAATCATTGTGGTAGAAATGTACGTAATGCTAGCTAACTAACTAACTAACTAACTAACTAACTAACTAACTAACTAACTAACTAAGTGTTTTTAGGAGCTGGACTGGGAGGTACAGTAGGTTTGTGTAAAAAAATCTACAGAGTGTTGTTGTACTTCTCCTACTTAGCCACTAGAGCTCCAATCTTGACTAATCTGAACTAATGCACCTAATAACTTCTGATATTTGGGTGTATATAGTTGATATGTATATAATATATTTCACAAGGATGTCTGGTAAAATATTTTTCCAGGGCGTATCCTGTGAAACTTTAATCCTACTACAGTATGTTGTCAACACCTAGATTCTGTGGTTTTAAAACTATTGCAAAAAAGAGAATTGCCAAAGAAAAGGAGCATTATGATGAAAATAGTTTCAGATCAGCACGGTTCAGGTACACACCTCGATGCTTATAAACAAGATTCCATCTTACCTGATTTCATACCCTTGGATCCAATGGGAAACAATGCCATGCTGGACTTCCCTGTTGCAAGAGTGCTGAGTTCTTAACCAGGAACAAAAGTTCTCCTATCTCACAAAGGAAACCATGAAGCTTTCCATCACTTTAGTTTTTCCTCATTGTGCCAAAAATGAAACGGTATAAACTTTTTTCTTTAGACTTCTGACTTCTGTCTTTTGTCGAGTTTTCACGCGTTTGTGACTCCAGGCATGGGCAGGCCACAGCACTGCTCTTAAACAGTGCTGCTGAATCACTCCAATTTGCTATAATTATTCTGGGCTTTTCATCAACAGATAGCTCAAATGCAAAAAAAATGGCAAGACTGATATCTGGGATATTTTACCCTGCGGAAATTCCCAGCTCTGTTTTTTCAGTCTGATTTATGAGCATTTGATGAAAAATGATCAAAGTGACTCTAATTTATGATCCATCAACTAATTCTTGACTTTTACCGATCATATTTAATGCTTAACTGAGAACATAAGGACAGTGTGGCCAGTGTAGAATTATTACTGAAGTAAATACAAAATGTAATAAAAAAAAAAGAAAAAAGAAATCAAGTGAAGTCAAATAGCATGTGATTGTGAGGTATGTCCCAATAGCTGCTAAAGAGACATGCTGACTTTATTGGATTTTGCTGTCATTTTAGCAGCTTGGTGACAGTTAGTGTCCCTTGGGGCAGGTTGGTTGGTCAAATACATCTCCCAAGGTCAGTTTGAAAGTCCCCCATGCCTGCAAATGGAAAACAGTAATAAAACAGAATACAGGGATTGTTCAAATAAACAGAATTTCTATGAGTTTTTTTTTTTTTTTTTGTCTGGTTTATTTACCTACTAGTCCATTTTCAGTTTGGGTGGCATAGGATGCAAGGGAACATTGCTGAAAACCTTGGCGAATAGGTTTGTTTGAGTTTAAAATTCAAGAGGAAAGGAATCCATCTGGAGGATGAATAATTTAGATGGCTCAAGTTGGTTCCTGTTGCTGTTGTTTGTGTCTTGCTCCCCCCTCCTCCCGGCAGCCCCCTGAACAGATGTGGCTCCCGAGGCTTGTTCTTCACACTCTGAGGTTAGATACGGCACTGTACATGAGGGACCACAGCATGGAGGATAGACTGACTCAAAACAAGTGATCGCACTATCAGTGCAGGGTTGCATTCTCTGAATCTTCTAGATTCAATGAAATGGACATTGTTATGCATATGATGTTGGTTTGCCAAGTAGGTTTGGCTTCTGGTCTTGCCAAGCAACCGTCAGCTAAAATGACAAAAGGCATTGTTATTGATTTTTAAAATCCGGGATTTGGAGCAAAAATGTGTGAAGGAAAGTTATAAATATGCTCTTTTTTTTAAAGAATTCAGGAAGTTACTGCAGTGCTCTTCAGAATTAATTGTAGATGTAGTATTTGAACATACAGTACTGCACGAAGCTCCCAGTGGAACAGTTTCTCATCCCTCGTCTGTGTGACATACATGTGTGTATATTAGTATATATTAACCAGACGCTCAACAGACTCTAGACGAATAAGAAGCCTTTAACTGATGCGCATCACTGTACTTACAAGATGTCTGCACTGTGCTGCTTACACATAATTGACTGATTTTATAATTCCATGTGTACTGGTGTTCCTATTAAAGTGGCCAATCAAACTGTATCTTAATAGGTTGAAAGAGCTGCAATTCATTTACTTGAAACTGAAAAATATTTTTAGTCAACGTTTGTATTACTTTAGCACCTAAACTGTGTTCTGTCTGTTATATCATATTTGAGTACAGCAACTGCTACACATTAGTGTAGGACCTTAATCCTTGTGATGAGAAATTACTGTGACCTGCATGGCTCCAGTTTATCGAAGGATTACAGGCTAAATTTCTGTAGAGCACAAGCATGGTAAACAAAATCTCTGAAAATGATGACAGAACAACTAACCCTGAAAATGACAAAGAAAGCAGAATGCCTTTGCTGCTAAAACGAGTTATTTCAACAGAGTTAGCCTAAAAGACTAATAACTAGCAGCATTAGCATAGCTAAAAGATACGACAAAACAAGCAAACTCTTTGGAATAGAGAAGTAAGAGGTCAGTTAATGGACCACATTAGATTTAAATTTCTTATGTTTCTATAAAAAAGGGATGATGTTTCACAAAGACAAACTTAGCATAAAGACTAATGCAAACTCTTAACACCATGTTGTCATACAGTATGCTGGTGGTTTATGAAACATCACCTCACATGTAGCTCTTCACCAAACTTTTATTTTTGTGAGAACTATTCATAAGTCTACACAGGAGTCTGGGGAGAATGTGGAATTTCATAAAATGGACAAAATCATCTCAGTCACACGAAGATGATAATATGCCAGGGTTCCATGTTAATGTGTTATTAATAAATAGCAAGGTGTTATTAAGTAATGTGTTATTCTCTGCACTAATACAGCCTTCCTTATGCATGACACATTTCTTTGTTTTTCTTTTTCTTTATACAATTAACAATCTTTTACTATTAGCATGGAAAGACAAGACATGTTGCATAACAACTCCCACAAGGCTTTCTGTAGGAATTAGGCTTTGTGTAGGAATATGTTAAATATCACCAACTTTTTGCGATCGTTTTGTCTGTTTTGTAATGTGCAAACTAAGAATTTCATTGAATATTCATAACATTTTTTGAGTACTGAGAAACGAAGCCCTCGTTGAACATTGAATTTTTTACAAAGAGAAATTTCTCTCACAGAAGACTCTGTATAATCACATAGCACAGATTGACTGTTGTAAATCTTGTCCTTTTTTTCTAATTCGGATCCGATTATTGCTTTCCATGACTTCATGAATTTGTTTATGTCTCTAACAAAACTGTTGTGTCTCTGCGTACAAGTCTGCACTAGTCGTCTAATAGATTTGCAGAGAACCAGCAGAACTAACTAACAGGTCTAACGTATTTAACAGAATCTTTGGGTAACACAAAATGTTTGCATTATGTTTAATTTCCAAACATAAATATTAATATAAAAAAGTGACCAAATTTCTATTAGTTTTATTAGTTTAACTGGTCTCCCCGAAAAAGAGGGACAGAACATACTGGAAAAAAGAATAAGAGAGTAAATAAATCATAATTTTCTCTTTAATTCTTCTTTTACTTTTTCTCTCATCTCAGTGAGTCAACGTTTCATTCTCTTCTCCTGATTGTGTTTATGCGAGGTGTGAAGCGGCATGCCTCTCTTTAAGAGGAGTGTGTGTGTGTGTGTGGGGGGGGGGTTACGTGGGGGGGTATATGGGGGGTGTTGGGGGGGGGTTGATGTGACAGGCCTTTGGAATCCCAACCTCTCTCTCTCCTGGCGCCTGCACTAATCAACCCCTGTAATTTATGCAGAAAATATGATTTATATTTAATTTCACTACACTTGCATTGTTAATTTGAGATGTAATTAACGCGTCGCCACGGCAACTAATTTCTCAATGCCGTAAATTATCGCCGCCTTTTCATCAAAATTCAGTTACTTTGGCTCCTGTGTGCAATGTACTGATGCAATTAGGTTACCGGGGCAACCTGAAAGTGTTCATTTTCTTTTGTGTAATTGCAGTGAGGCAGAAGTTTTTATAACAGGGAGTCATGTTCAATTTTTTTTGTTTTGTTTCGACAAAGAAAGCTTGCACATTTTAGCACCTCTGTAAAGAAGCCTTGCTTATACTGTGGTACAACAAATATGCCCCCAGTTTCCTTTGCTGCTTTTAGTTTCTGTCTCATTACACACACACACACACACACACACACACACACACACACACACACACACACACACACACACACACACACACACAAATGCATTAATCTGATACTTCTCATCTGTATCAGATTACAATGTTTATCTCTTTCTGTCCAGTTGACTTTCTCCTTGGTGTATCAGCACAATACACTTTACCTGGTGTGTGTGTGTGTGTGTGTGTGTGTGTGTGTGTGTGTGTGTGTGTGTGTGTGTGTGTGTGTGTGTGTGTGTGTGTCACCTCAGTCTCTTGTTCTTTTGTTCCTCATCAACTTATAATAAAGAGGACTTAATTTGCTCATGACACATTTGGAGTCTGGGTTTGCCATCAGCTTCTCTGTCAGAAGGCGCCGAGAGGGAATAAGTTCTCCAGTGCCCAGTCGTCTCATCGTCCTCCCTCCTCCAACGCTCCCGAAACTAGCTTGCAGTGGAAATAACAGGTCATTGGCTCTTAAGCTCTGGTTAACTGAAAAGGTAATTAAATTTGTAAGCAGGCTTTTTGAATCTTCCGAGCCTGGCCAATAATACGAGTGGGGATTACAGCCATCCTGAGGCAGTGCTTGTAGTCTGACTCCTTAGCAGCGAAGACTCAGGCCTTCTGACCAGGCCAGATCTGCAGCTCCAAACCATAATTAGCTTCAGTTTATCCCTAATAGCCCTGGCACACTGATCAGCACTGATGGAGGGATATTTTTCATGCAATGCCAAGCACTTCACTTTAAATCACTTAAAATGAGAACATTGTGGTGTTTAACTCGCAGGCGCCAACGTTTTCTTACCAAACATCATATTTAAGTGCCGCATTAGGAATGAAAATACTTTACCCCCAAAACAATTGTCTGTGCATTTGTAGCTGCCTTTCATCATTTTAAAGGATTTTTTTTTTTTTTTGTTCTCGCCGGAATGTCCCAGCGTGTCTTACGCAGCTGTCAGCAGTAACCTCAACATATCCTTAGCACTTTGATATCTCCGTTCTGTTTGATTCTCTGTGATTTTACCAGGGGATTGACTCGCGGTATCTCTTTCTGTAAGAGGGGGAGATTTCAGGGGGAGAAGGTGTCTTATCCTGCTCCGTTGTCCCTGCTGACAGAAAACAACAGATTACAATCATTTACAGAGACAGCGTAAAGCATGAGTGGGAGGAGAGTCGGAGGCCTCTCTGGACGGGCTCCTCTGGGACGCTCTGAAAGAAAACGCACCCTGTTTAAAAGCACGGCCCTCAGCACACCGGTGACACGTTCGATTTCCGCTACGACTACTTTCATGATATTCTGTTATACGAAGACGTCGAGCTTCCAGTGACGACCAGCCCCTTCAGATGAAGTGGCTGTAGCATAATTACTGCTGCTACTTTCCAGCCTTTGATCAAATCTTGTTGTTTTTTGTGTCTGACATTCTCTCCATGTGTGTCAAACGCGACGAGCTTCTCCCTGTTTATCCATAATGCATGGTGCTTGTGAAGTGAGGGAGCCTCGGTAGCCTCTTGGGCGAGTCTGGATTATATTATCGATGGTGTATAATGCGGTTATACGTTTATACACCTCATCAGTCTTAAAGATGGAAAAGTTTGTGGGATTTTATACTGATTGAATTCTCGACACTGATTGGACAGAAAGTGTTGATTGTTGTTCTATGTTAACCTTTCCAGTCCTTAGCTGCGTGTTGCACCACGGTCCTGGAGAAACGTTGTCTCATTTCACCGTGTACGCTGTTAGCTATACAGTATATGGTTGAAATGACAATAAAAGCTTCTTGAGTTGACTCGACTTTATGATAAGACCTAATTCACATGCACTTGTGAGCAGACTAACAAAGAAAAATTGCTTTAAGTCTATTTTCCACTACAGAAAAGTCTTTAAGAGAAAAAAAATAATAGCGTCTGGTTTCTCGAGGCCGTTTATTGCCGAACTCTTTGATTTGAAGATGTTCCACGAAATTAAATTAATAACTTAAATTAAATACGCAACATCTTGTTCTTGGGAAACATTTAGCATCATTCAAATATTTGCTGTGGTATAAGCGGAATAAAGCGCTTCAGGATGTGCTGTTACAGGAAAATAATCAACTTTAGCGTGTGGCGAGTCTTCTAGTCAGTCTCCTATAACAGCGTGCACTGTCGTATTTTATTCATCGCAGACGATAAAAGTGTATTTTAATAAAAACCTTTACATTTCTGTCTAAAGCTGTGCTTAAAGATTAATGGCCCAATAAAGTCCACAAATGATCTTAAGCATTTTTGTCTTTATTTTCAAGCTGGAGCTCAGTAGATTCCTACTGTACAAAGCCATTATTATTTGTTTTCTTAACCTTGACCCGATCACTGGAAACAGTTTCTGTACAGTCGAACACAGCGAACGATACGAAGGCGATAAACCTTTGATTTTATCTCTTCGAATTAAAAAGAAATAAATAAATAAACAAATAAATAAATAAAAGCACATCTAAAAAAAGTTTATTAAGCATGTTTGCTTATTGAAGTCTAAAGCAGTATTTGCTTTTGTCACATTTATTCCCCTTTTACCAGTGCAAGGGTCCCTGGAAGACGAGTTACCAAGGAACACAAAATTTTAATTAGTGTATTTTAATCATTCAGGCTTTTCGAGCTAATCCACAGACCCCTGAGAATTCCCAAGATGCAGCACTGCACTGCTTTACCATTTATTGTTGAGTCTATTATAATTACTGTTAGCAGGTGGGGGCTGGGAGACGTTTATTATGTTTTTCCATCTTTATTATAATTACTGGAAAAAAAACGAAAGGATGCTGTTTCATTAAGTTTAGAGATGATGCCATGTTAGCCTCCTGTCCTCCATCTCACTGCGGTTTTATGCTTTAAAGCAATTACATTCGCTTTCATTCTCTGGTATTTATACATTTATAGATCCATATTAAAAAAAGATAAATAGCAAAGGATTGAGAAAAGGGGAAAGGCATGAGAGGGGGAAAAAAAAAAGAGATGTTCTTAATGAAGGGCTTTTCCGGGGCTGCCTTTCAAAATCCATCTAAAGCTCTGAAATCTGTGTGTGTCTGTGTGTAAAATCCAAATGTTTCAGGATTGAATAATTGGAGCCGGATCAGAAACTACGAACAGACAGGGGGATGTGTTTTCTTTATTTACTTACTCTGCAAAAAAAGAAAGAAAGAAAAAAGAAAAGAAAATGGAGATAAGACGTTGGAAATAAGTCTTTAATCCTCGAGCTTTGGGTGTTCTATAGGGATTTTTATTTCCCTTAAATCTTGTAAAATGGTCTGTTTTTCAAGTCAGTGTTTGGATTTGTAGGCTTTTTTTTTTAAATAAATGGTTTCTGGATGTGTTTCCTGGAAACTATCTTTTACATCCGCAGCTCTAATCTGATGTCTCTGTATTTACAGGAGTCTAATTTCCATCTTGACGTACAAGATACAGCAGCATCACATAATGTCACACTCCGTCATGATATCTGTTTACTGCAAACTCGAGTTAAAAGTTCACTCCTGCATCATATTCCGAATTCAGCGTGTACTGTACGATGTGTATTTAGTGCCGAATCATGCACCTATTTCTGTGCCCTTCTGTTGCTGACGGCTCTGTTTCTTTTTCGTGTTTTCATGGAAAATTCCACATGTCCTTATTAGCTGAGAAAGCAGAAATATATTTCACAGCAGATCCCGGGAAAAAAATAATTAATGGAGCAGTGCGGCGAGCGAAAGGCCAGCGCAAGGCAATTATAGTGTCTTTGTGAAGTGTCAGGATTTTGGAATTATGGAATCAGGCTGGACTGCCAGCGGTAATTATGGTCGAAGGAGGAAATCTCCTCACACCTTTGCTCATATTTAACAATTTTCGACTCAATTTTTAGAGCTCGGCTCTCGCTGTTCCCCGGAGGCCTACGCCGATTTTGTAGGACTTAAGCATGTCTCTTGATTCGGGTCTTTAAATCATTTTTGTCTAAACTTTACAAGTCTAAAACCATGACTACTGCAGTGCTTAAGGGAAGATAATAACTTTAAAAAGCCTGTAGAACAGTCATTGTGCTGACAGATTTATTATATACAGCCAGTACGCTCGGACGTGATATAAGCAGAGGCTAAGAAATTTATCTAATAGTGGAGACTAAAAAAACCACAACGTGGTTCTGAGCGTCTTTTCTGCTGAAAAACCTTCGGTGATGCCGCTTCTGTAATCCACAGATGGCTTAAGCTAGGCCTTTGGTGGGTTGGGTTTGTCTGCCTTGCAACATGTGTTATGATGTCGATTTAAGTCTTGTTTTTACAGATTAGGACCAAAGTGATGGCTTTGGGGACTTCAGTCAGTGCTCAATCTTTGTAGACACTTTTAAGGGTTAGCTTCGACTTTTGTTATGTCTGAGGTGAGCTTGTATTACTGATAAGCAGCTATTTGGAGTGCACATTGTCATTTGGTTAGAAGTTTAAATTAAACTGAGACGTGACGCTAGTCTTGGTTTTTCTTAGCAGTATTGCGTTTAATTGAGGTTTATCACAGGGAGGATTTGGTGCTTATGTCTTCACTGTTTGTTATTTTTTTTTACTAACCTTGTTGGCAATACAATCAGGATTCGCAAATCTCCGACAGATTTTCCCGTCTTGACGTGGAATTCGGAATGTGGAGGATTACGAAACGTAAATCGCATACAGAATGGAGCAATTTGTGATGTTAATGTTTTTCAGCTGCTCTTCGGGGGAAGTGAAGACAAACCCGCAATTAGTGTGTTTGCCAGCTCGAGGATGGCTCAGAAACTGTGAGCGACGTGTCACAGACAGAAACGGAAATCTCAGGTGAGATGCTGGCGACTCACCTGACAGCCTTTCCACTTCAAACATCTTCATCCCCACCATGGAATACAGGCTCGGGATATCCCTTGAGCCGAACACGTCGAAGTCTGTTGTCTTAACCCTTAATAAAATGATAGGTTTTTGCTTAGGCTTACAATGATGACCTGGTGGGTAATTTACTCTGGTATGTTAATCACTCAATTTTACAGATTTCTGTTTAAAAAAAAAAGAAAAAGAAGAAGCAATGGAAATTGTCTCAAAGCAGCTTTACAGGAATACAAAAAATGACAGTGTTTAAAATCAAGCCTGAGACAACGGTGGCAGATGATATTATTAAGAAACCCGGAGAGGAACCAGACTCAAAAGGGAACCCATCGTCATCTTCTACAGCTGTATGTAGACAAGTGGACTTGTGTAACCATGAGAGTTGATTGACCAGTCGTCTCCGCAGGAAGAAATGTCATCTCCAAAGTCTTAAAAT
Source organism: Tachysurus fulvidraco (assembly GCF_022655615.1). Classification (NCBI taxonomy): domain Eukaryota; kingdom Metazoa; phylum Chordata; class Actinopteri; order Siluriformes; family Bagridae; genus Tachysurus; species Tachysurus fulvidraco. Next base: position 15,654,914 of record NC_062540.1, read on the forward strand.
TTAGCTTACCTAAATTCAGCTGGTGTAGAAAATAGTGAGCTCCAGTTAAAAGGAAGAAAGGAAGCACACATGTCAGAAATGAGGTGCACTCGGGCTCCCGTATGACCTGCATGCTTGATTCAATTCGGTGCTCCACATTTGTGAATTCTTTATACACAAATAATGGCACATTTGTTCTCAGTTTTAATGACCACACTCTCTCGCTATCAGAGGTCTACCCTTCGTCTCTCTCTCTCTCTCTCTCTCTCTCTCTCTCTATGTCTATGTTTAAAAGATATTAAGAGTTTGACGTAGGACTATAAACGGTCATCCAGTTTGCAGGTGATGTCTCCAGTGCTGTAGCTGGTGGGATGTGGTAGCTCAGTAGTTAAGGTGTTCGACTGATCGGAAGGTCATTGGTTCGAATCCCAGATCCACCAAGTTGCCATTACAGGGCCCCTGAGCAAGACCCATAACCCTCAATTGCTCAGGTGTATAAACTGAAATAAGACAATGTAAGTCACTCTGTATAAGAGTGTCTGGTAAATGTAGCTGATATTTGGTCTGATAACCAGTAGACCATCGAATCTTACCTGTATTAAACCTCATTTAATTGAAATTCTGATACTTTTTAATGCGTAAACTTTATACCTTCGGCTTACGACGTACCTCCAGCTAAGTAACTTACTTAACTGCACGTGATTTCTATGTTTAAATTGCAATGTAAACATACATGTACTGTCCTGCATCTGTACAACAATCTGGTTTTATGCTACGTTTGTTCAAGTTCTCAACAATAAGGCACTGCTACTGATGAGTGCAACATTTTATTTTATTTATTTTTTTGGTCCTTGTAGCTTATGTTCTTGTTGTAGCATTAAATTAATTCAAACAGAGAAGTACTGGAAGGCCTTAAAAAGGCTGAGGTCAGAAAAGGAGCAAAAGATGATGAGCTGTGTAATGCTTCTGGCAAAACGAGCGCATGTTTCAAATGAACAGAAAAAGAAATTGGGCTTAACTGAAACCATATGGTATCGCGCTACAGAAGAGGTCTGCTTAAGAGGATCATGGCTGAGTAATAAAAGGAGACAGTGAAAGGGCACGTGTGGCGCTTTGGGTGCACGATCCGCATTCTTTCTCATTCAGAACAGGTCCTTAAAAAGACCAGTAGTGCAAGAGTGAAGCCTATTAATCAGACTGCTCAATGCAATGGACACACACACACACACACACACACACACACACACAGGCTTTGACGCACCATCACGAGAGTCTTAAGCCAGTGCTCTCAGAATGCTATATTTCCTATTAGTACTCTGTGTCTATAATTATTACTATTAAACCAGGCGCCCTTGTTGTACCCTATGTAATTTTGTAATTATAATTAGGATTTCTTGATCTTGTCTTTTCCCTTGTTCTTCTCGATATGACTGTGGAATTGAAATGTGTGCCTAAGTTTAATCATAACAACCCTCCGGATAAAGAGGCATACTGCACCAATTACTCTCTTTTCTCTTGACTGATACACTTTCCGAGGCTCCGGCATGACATTGTCAGGTTCTTTTCTTTTTCTTTCTTTTTTTTTTTTAATGGAGAGCGGATGTTTCTCTTTATTTTCACACCGTTCACCCTAATTAAATGAAATGAAAAGGTAGACTTTGAGTGCCGAGCTGTGAAACTCGGGCGGCGGATGACTTTATTTTATTGTTTAGCGTTTAGGTTTAATTCGCTCAACGTGTGCCGCTCATTTAGCCCCTTTTTTCATTTTTATTATGGCTGTTTATTATCGTTTAATCACGACAGGCTGATTTTCAACGTATTGTCCAATTGCTAAACGTAGAGTTAATATATGGCCACAAAACGTTGAATTCATTTGAGAAATGGCACACACGATAAGAGAACACTTATTTATACAGAGTTAAACAGGCAACCTTTTATCGCCTGGAGTTAATCAGTAGGCTCGGGATGTCCGTAGAAAGAGGCATGACGGTTCTGTATTAGCGCTCGTAGTGTGTTTGTTCATTTGCTGTAGCTTTTCAGTGTCATATTGTTGCTTACAGACTGACTGCTTCAGCTTAAATTGGCTGCAGTGGTGACACTGATTATCCGGGCCTCAGCGAGATCTGCTGGTTAAGTAACCGTGTCTGCTTCTACAGCAGGGAGAGGGAGAGGGGGAGAGAGAGAGAGAGAGAGAGAGAGAGAGAGAGAGAGAGAGGGAGAGAGAGAGAGAGAGAGAGAGAGGGAGGAGAGAGAAGGAGGAGAGAGAGAAGGGAAGAGGAACAATAGAGGATAGAGAGGGAGATTATATATATTTATTCTATATCATTCTTAAATATAGTAATGATATATACCTAGAAATATATTTATCCAGCATATCTCTCTTCTTTCTATATTCTTATCCTTTCTTCTCTCCTATCTATCTTTATCTATTCTCACACTCTCTTTTTTTTTTTCTCTTCTCTGTCATTTCTCCTTATCTATATTTATACAATATCCCTCTCTCTCTCTCTCCCTCTCTATACCATCTTTCTCTCTTATCTCTATAACTCTCTCTCTCTCTCTTCTCTCTCTTCTCGATTTTTTTTTCTTCTCTTTCTTCAATCTCCCTCTCTCTCTCCTCTTCTCTGCCTCTCTCTCTCTCTCTCTCTCCCTCGTTCTTTCTTCTTTCTTTCTCTCTTTTTACTTTATTATATTCCCTCTCTCTAATTTCTTCTTTCTTACTCTATCTCCTCTTCTCTCCCTATCTCTCTCTCCACTCTACTCTCCCTCTCTCTCTCCCTCTTTCTTCTCTCTATTTCTCTTTCTCTCTTTCTGGTCTCTCTCTCGGCTCCTCTCTATCATCTCTCTCTCTCTGTCCTCTCTCTATGTCTGCTCTCTCTTCTTTTCTCGGCTCTCTTTCTCTCTCTTCCCTCCTCTTCCTCTGCCCTCTCTCTTCTCTCTCTTCTTTCTCTCTCTCTCTCTCTCCTCTTCTCTCTCGTACTCTCTCTCTCTCTTTCTCTTCTTTCTCTCTATCTCCTCTACTGCGTCGGCCCGCTCTCCTCTCTTGTCTCTCTGTCTTTCTCTCTTTACTCCTCCTCTCTCTCTCTCTGCTTTTCTCTCCTCGCTCTTCTCTCTCTTTTCTCTCTCTCTCTCTCCTCCTTTCTCTTCTTCTCCTCTCTTTTTCTTCTATTGGATTATCGCAATATATTTCTCTGTAGTGAGAAAAACTAAAATGTATTCACTTAGAATTCACTAAGAATGGCAGATAATTAAAACATTGTGAGGACACGATCATTTATCAGGTCATGGATTTTTTATCTGAATGTATAGTTTACATGAACTTTATTAGAAACACCTGCACACCTACTTATTCATGCAATTATCTAATCAGCCAATCATGTGACAGCAGTTCATGACATGAAGTCATGCAGGTACGACACAGGAGCTTCGGGTGATCTTCACGTCAATCATTATATTGGGGGAAATTATGTGATCTCAGTGATTTTGACCCTGGGTTGATTTGTTGGTGAGAGCTGTACTGAGTTGATTATTTTTATATATTTACTGTGATCTCCTGAGAGTTTCACACACACACACACACACACACACACACACACACACACACACACACACACACACACACACACACACACACACCAGTCTGTAGATTTTATTCAGAATGGTGCAACTCTGTGCAATTGTGGTGAGCAGAAAAGCATTTCAGAATGCACAACATGTTTAAGGTGGATGTTAAAGCTACAAAACAGAAGACCAGGGTAAATGATGAATCTCAATTTTTGATGATGCTCAGATATGCTTGGATCAGAATTTGGCACCAAAGACATGAATCCTACGTTGGATCAACAGTCCCTGCTGGTGGAGGTGGTGTATTGGTGTGGAGATGGTGTGATTTCTTAACACAATTTGGGCAGTTTGGGGCAGGTCATGGCCTAATGGTTAGAGAGTCTGACTCGTAATCCTAAGGTTGTGGGTTCGAGTCTCGGGCTGGCCACGACTGAGGTGCCCTTGAGCAAGGCACCGAACCCCCCAACTGCTCCCCAGGTGCCGCAGCATAAATGGCTGCCCACTGCTCCAGGTGTGTGTTCACGGTGTGTGTGTGTGTGTGTGTGTTCACTGCTGTGTGTGTGCACTTTGGATGGGTCAAATGCAGAGAACGAATTCTGAGTATGGGTCACCGTACTTAGCCGTATGTCACGTCACTTTAATACCAATCAGTCATCACTTCAGTGCCACAGACTATCTGAATAGTGTCACTGATCATGTTCTTCATCTTCTTCATGAATTACCATCTTCTAAAGGCTGCGTACAGCATGATGCACCATGCCACAAAGCAAACCTGGTTTCAGGAACATCACAATGAGTTCGGTTTTCTTCAGTGACCTTCCGATCACCAGATCTAAATCCAGTGGATCATCTCTGGGATTTGGTACACCAGGAGATTCACAGCATGAAAGTGCATCTAAAAAAATCTGCACCAATTGTGTGATACAATCATATCAACAAGGAGCAGAATCTCAAAAGGAAAGTTTCAAACATCTAGTGGAATCCATGACATGAAGAATTGAGGCTGTTCTGAGAGCACTGGGAAGCCCTGCACACTATTAGTACAGTGTTCATAATAAAGTCATCAGTGAGTGTAGCCCTTTAAGCCCTGAGTCTACATCATTTCAGAGATAGGACTACTTTTTCAGTGGCAAGGATTAGTCTTAAACACATAAGTACTGACATTTTGCTTTTTAGAGTATCGCAGCAGGGTTTGAAATTGAAGACTCGGTGTTCCACACTGGAAATAGAAACTGTTGTAGTGGATTTGAATTCGCATTACATGCATCATCCAATTTATTACAATCACTTACACACCTGCTTATTCACGCAGATAGCTCAGTGCTCCAATTCATTTAAATACAGATCATAACACGTCAAACCCTGAGGTGGAAGCTACTGTATACAACGGCAGAAGACCACATCAGGCACCTCAGCTTTTAGCCAAGAACCAGGAATGGAGCCTAACCCTAACCCTAACCCTAACCCTAACCTTGATCTTTTCCAGTCTTTAATTGATTAGAAGATGGAGCAATGTTTTTCTACTTCCCATCCCAACTGCCCTGTCTCAGTGAGCGTGTGCCCAAAATTTGATGTGCATTCTGAGATGCTTTTCTGCTCACCACATTTGTAAAGAAGGCGTAAGAGTGACTTTCTATAGCCTGAAGCAGTTTGAACCTGTAGAGCTGCTGCTCACTGGATATGTTTGGGTTTCCGCACCGGTTTCTGTATGAAAGAAAAAAAAATCACAGTGAAGACTTTTTCCCGGGGGGAGCACGGTGGCTTAGTATTTAGCACGTTCGCCTCACACCTCCAGGGTTGGGGGTTCCATTCCCGCCTCCGCCTTGTGTGTGGAGTTTGCATGTTCTCCCCGTGCCTCGGGTGTTTCCTCCGGGTACTCCGGTTTCCTCCCCCGGTCCAAAGACATGCATGGTAGGTTGATTGGCATCTCTGGAAAATTGTCCGTAGTGTGTGAGTGTGTGAGTGAATGAGTGTGTGTGTGTGCCCTGCGATGGGTTGGCACACCGTCCAGGGTGTATCCTGCCTTTATGCCCGATGACGCCTGAGATAGGCACAGGCTCCCCGTGACCTGAGAAGTTCGGATAAAGCGGTAGAAAATGAATGAATGAAGATTCCACTCAAGCTTGTCACATTAGGTTTATTGCATTTGTGACTTTTTTTGTTTGTTAATGGAATAAGCTTTCAAAAACATTCCATATGTGCTAGACACAATCTCTCTCTCTCTCTCTCTCTCTCTCTCTCTCTCTCTCTCTCTCTCTCTCTCTCTCTCTCTCTCTCTCTCTCTCTCTTTTATCATGCTGCAGCTCATATGCAGTAGAAGTACAGGAGCGCAGTACAGGCAAGCCTGTGTATTTTCTTTCTTTAGTGTATGCAGTGATATTATTACACAGGCCATATTGTCGCCTCCTTTTTAGCATGAATTTCCTTAATTTTAAATGGAAGCTGCTATGGGACCCAGAGGGGCCTCTATAGTCTCTTTTCTAACGATGTTGTCAGGCGTGTGGGTGCCCCCCTCAGAGAGAGGAGGAGTAATCAGGCTTTTCATCTCAAGAGGAGGAGACCCAGGTTCAGGCTGACTGCGTTACGTCTACCGGCCCATGTGGGCTCACGCATCTCTACACCCCCCGACACACAGCAGAAGTCTTGCTGTGTTTACTCTCCGTGTTTCAGTGTGTGTGTGTGTGTGTGTGTGTGTGTGTGTGTGTGTGTGTGTGTGTGTGTGTGTATGTGTGTGTGTGAGTTTCAACATGTGTTTTAAATTACAGGCCTGGTTTGTACGATCTACACCACATTAAGTCATTTGTATCCTTTATAGATAAGTGCTGAAGCGTGAAGTATCGAGTTCAGCATATGAAGCTAGCTCTAAATGTTTCAAAATGTTACTTATGGTGGTTAATGGGGTGAACTTGCTGAATAAAAGCCAGCCACATGTGCAGGAGGTTGTAATGGAGGAACTGATAGCTGGTGCTTTGCTCTTTTTTAGACACAGTTGGAATAGGGGGCTTGGTAATTAATTGTGCATTTATAGGAAACAAAATGTCTAATTCACATCCTTTAGAAGGATTCTGCAATCGTCCAGCTGGAAGAACCATTAAGGTGTCATTTTTGAATTGATTACTTGTATAACCTGGACAGTATGTGCAACATTATCAAAATTATTGTTGAAGCCATGAGGCTGAGAAGACTTGTTTGGAGACTTGTTCGTTGTTCAAAGACTTGTCCGTATTTGAACGGGCTTCCTGTCAATCATTTTGTGGACGTTATGGCAGGTGGAGATTTGTGAGTTCACAATGGTTAGAATAAATAAATAAATAAATGAATGAATGAATGAATGAATGAATGAATGAATGAATGAATAAATAAATAAATATGTTGAACCTATGTACTGTACCAAGTGTAGACCCTAGAATAAGAACCCATAACTACACCAATAGCTTCATAATAATAATAATAATAATAATAATAATAATAATAATAATAATAATAATAATAATAATAATAATATGGATATGGATATGAATATGAATATGAATATGCCCTGTGATGGGTTGGCACTCCATCCAGGGTGTATCCTGTCTCAATGCCCGATGACGCCTGAGATGTGGTAGCTCAGTGGTTAAGGTGTTGGGCTATAGATCGGAAGGTCATGGGTTAGAACCCCAGGTCCACCAAGCTGCCACTGCTGGGCCCCTGAGCAAGGCCCTTAACCCTCAGTTGCTCAGTTGTAAGTCACTCGGGATAAGGGTGTCTGCTAAATGCCATAAATGAGCAACTGAGCAAATGTAGATAGGCACAGGCTCCCCGTGACCCTAGGTAGTTCGGATAAGCGGTAGAAAATGAGTGAGTGAGTGAATATGAATATGCTAAACTGTAAGTTATTTCATATACAGTACCAGGATAAGAAAACATTCAGGGATCCATGTCAGACGTCTTCATTATACAGTATTTTTCTAGAAACAAACAGTGAGGAAAATCTGTATTCTTGTTGTTCAAACCAGCGGTTTTGCAAAAGATCAAAATCACGTCTGGTTTCATTAAAGAGTAAAATGCTCCGATTTTTTTGTTTGTTTTTTTTTACTTTTTTTATTTACACAAACACTAGATCCAAAATCCCTTCATTTGTGTAGGTGTTAGAAGGCTGGAAGTATTGTAGTGTTCTGTGCACCTCCCTAAAATAGCAGACGTACCGGGCTTGTAAGAAAATTAGCGAATTTAATTTCCTTGAGTAATGAAAATGTCATGCACCATTTAATAAAACTCCATGAAAAAAGCCAACATTCCTCCCAGCGCAGATAGCTGTGCCCTGTGGATTTGAAAGTTAGACCGCCTGCCCCTTTTGATGTTTTCGCTCGTTTTTGCTTTCTTTTTCTTGATGTGATTTCAAATTAATCAGAACAGCTTCTTTGTAAATACGAAAAGGAAAATAAAAAAGGAAGAAGAAAGTTGTTTGGTGTCGCCCACAACTCACAGCACAGCAATTTGCCTCCGCAGATAACTCTCTCTTTTAAACCTGGAATTATTTTACGTTTATGAGTTTGTCTCATCTTCAAGGTCAAAAATGTAATTTTTGCTCTTTCAAAGGGTTATAACCTTAAAAGGGAGCCTCATCCGAGGTGATTAATGAGAGACTCCAGCATTTGATGTTTCAACGTTGACATTTTAAACTTATATATTTTTTATATGCACGGCCGGGAGGAGGGGGAAAAAAATGAAGCTACGCATTCATGTGGAATAAACGGTATTGCGGAGAAGAAAGGCCGGGCTGGGTATCATTTTAATAGAACAGTTAGAGTGCAATGGTTTTTCTTGGTGATTTTTATTTGAGGTTTTTATGTGTGCGCAAGCTGATTTAAAGGCACACTAAATCATTGGGGATGGGGAGTAGTGGATTATGCATTTAATCAAGTAGCAGGCCTTGGAAAAGTGGCTGGCCGAATCACTAGGGCATCGGCGCAGGGCCCTATAACGCTCCGGCTGTACCGAAAAGAGCCGTACTATTTCCACCTGCCTATGAGGTGAAATAAACAGACTTTATACTTGACTGTAAGAGGGTGCTGCACTTGCAGATTTAGTGTGTGATTTCCAGCATTTCCACATGCATATGCAATCCCATGCTTGGACAAAGAATGGAATTGGATCCGATCGTCTTGTTCATAAAATCTCCTGAAAGGCCAGATTTGTTTTGAAGAAGCTCAGAGAGTTCTTGCAGGTTGCAGGATGCACAATAGCCTATTGAGATGGTCGCATCGAAAGCAATTTTAAGTGCGCAGGTAATAAAGCTCGGGAAATGGAAAGCATAAGAATGCTTCAGTTAGCCATAAAGGCTTTAGAGTGATCTCGCATTCACACCCACAGCCCTGCTGTCATCCCGTCTCTCAGCTCCGTCACTCAACAATCACATGTTCGGAGGCTCTAATGGAGACAGATATACGTGTGTGTGTGTGTGTGTGTGTGTGTGTGTGTGTGTGTGTGTGTGTGTGTGTATTATGAAGCGGGGGGTGTCAAAGCCAGAAACGGCATGTGAGAACATGCAGTCCGGTGGTGTTGGGAAAGCAAGCTGGCACGTGTACAAGGTGGAGCAGTGGAGTACTGTTTGATTTCCACCGCCTGGAGCTTAGAAAGGAGTGAGCGAAAGGTAGGCCAAGCATACACACACGACTTAGGGCCAGTGACGGCACTGTGTTAGCTGTCAGACTTCAGACGATACTCAGCTCTGCTTTTCCTGTTCATAAAACATCCCCATTATTGCTGGCCCATTGAAAATTAATATGTGCTTAATGCTTGATGACTTGCATTTTCCTGAAGGACCACAAAAGCTTTTAGCTCACTGGTTAATTTATAT
>NC_062540.1:15666798-15669298 GCF_022655615.1 Tachysurus fulvidraco
CGCTGTCAGTAACAGTGGCTTTAACATTTCAATCAGAATTCAGACAGATTCAATAAAAACACAGATTCGATTTATACCCTAATATTCAGTTTCTCATCACAGGAAGCTTACGTAAAAGGGAATTAGGCGTAAATATCGTTAAGTGGGAATTATGTGTATTTTAAAGCATAAAATTAAATGTTAGTAGTAAAAGGAAAATGAACAGAGATGACAATGAAAAAGAAAAGAAAAGAAATTCATTTTTACTTCACTTGGTTCTGTGTAGGAGATGTTTTATTTACCTCAGCACACACCGAGCGAGAGCATCGCTAAGAAACGTCTGTGTACCGCATCTGGGACTTTGATATATATTACGGCTTTGTAAATAAATCCACACAAAGTGGCAAGGGGAGAATTTTATCTGAAATGTGGTATTTAGGAGATTCGGAGTGAATGATGATATGTGACAATCAGTCACAGCAATTAGTGTTGCTGTTAAGAGGCCTTTTTGTTTTCTCTCACCCATACAGAATGTCACAAATAAATCCTCACTTGCATTTGCATATTAATTGGATCGGAGACGTCAGGCATCTTTCATTAAGCAAAATGATCTGCATATTTGGAGACATAAAATAGTTTATTTCGAGGTGGGAAAAAGAAGTCATTGAAAATTGACCGCGCCGTGGATGGAGCTTGACGTGTTAACCCGTCGTGTGCTGGATGTGACTGGAGACTTTCTTTTTTATGCCAAAAAAAAAAAAAAAAGCTCTGGGTTTCTGAGGGAATTGGGCTTTGTGAGTTAAAACAATAAAACAAAGCCGGGCACCAAACAAGACGTTTCCCGTGTAGCGTACAGACTGAGTTCAGCGGTGATTAAATATGGTTTTTAGATGATGTTTGCACAAGAATGGCTGCTTTGTCCCTCGTGTGGAAATGTATACAACTAATGTTTGAGGAAAAGCCAGGATCATTTCAGGTTACCTCAGTACTCAGGCTACAGGCTGTCTCACGGTATAACATCTTACTGTATATGTAATCATATAAACACTGCACAGACTCACAGAATTGGGAAGATTTATGACTTTATAATTAAATGCTACACGATCTATTTGCACGGCCGTTAGATATTTTTTCCCGCCGTACTGTACTACTACACGAGCTTATAAATGTGTCTGTCAGATAAAAAGCAAATATGAGCAAGGACTAATTCGAGATGGCAAGCCAGCGAAGACCTGGAGGGAGCCGGGAGCCGAACGTGTCGGGATCTTTGCGCGTCGGTGTAGCCGTGCTTTGTTTGCTGTCGTTCTGAAGGGAAAAATCGACATCGGTGTGGTTCGATATGATTAAGGCAGGGGGAGGACGGTAATGGAAGGGCTGTGTATCGAGGGGTCTACATGGTTAGGGGCTAGACTTGTGAATAATTTGATTAGGTTGCAGGGGAATATATCTGAAGGATTATGTAAATGGACTTGCCCCCATGCCGAATTCTTTTGAACTCCTCAGAACTCGCATCTGCTGGGGTCGGCAGCCAGACAGGACGGCTTGCCTGCGCCGCCGCTGATTCCTCTGTGTTTCCGTGAAGTGTTTAAAGGTCATATCGGGAACAAACAAAATTGCCCCTGATAGAGCTGAAAGGGCTTCTGTCATAAATGGCTCAAATTTATCTTTTGTTGATTAAAAATGAATGATAATTGTGAATGCATAAACATTCACGCACCAAAGATTGGGGTTTAATGTGTTTATTATCCCATCATAATTAGTCTTCATAGCCTAGGCACTAACATTCGGTCTAAGCCACATGCACACACACACACACACACACACACACACACACACACACACGGTAGCACACACTGCGTATTTTCCAGGCATTTTCTAGCCTGCCGTCTCACCCGTCTTGATTATGAGATTTTTTTCCCCCTTGGCCTTATTTGGTATATTTCTGGGTGGGGATGTGTTTGTGTTGGACTCTATGGCAACCAAAGTCAAGGTGACCAAGACCATGTTGAACACATTAGATTAGCTGAACACAGACGCAGAGACAATGCAGCCTGCACAAAACACAATTTATCTGCTGCCTGATTGGAGGCCTTTCAGAAAGCAGCCCCGTCTGCCTGCCTGGACATCCGTCTGTCTGGGGATTTATTACCGGGTGAGTGTGAGCACTGCTCTTCTGCTGCTCTGCCTCTGGCTGTGTGTGTGTGTGTGTGTGTGTGTGTGTGTGTGTGTGTGTGTGTGTGTGTGTGTGTGTGTGTAGGCTGAATGGACCAGCAATGGACCACGTTGGGCCTGTTAGATAAAGCAGATTGGACTGTACTACTGTTCGGGGTGGAGCAGTTTTATTTCAGCTCACAGTCTCAGGGCAAACATTTTCAGTTCTTTATAAGAGAAAATACTTCTTTTTCTTAGCAGACCCTAGAATGTAAATGATATATTTTATATCTGATGTTCTTTTTGGTTATTATGCTATTATAAATATATTACAGAATATTTATTAATTTAGCCTCCTGGCGGTCCAGCA
>NC_062540.1:15674298-15721798 GCF_022655615.1 Tachysurus fulvidraco
ACCAATACTGAGAATTTGGATTTGTTTATTTTAAATTCATTTCTTCATAAAGATTTCAAACAAACCTTCATACAGCTGCAGACTGCTTAGAGTCAGAGTTCGTTCTGTGGATTGTGTTCACTGGACTTCCAGAGATAGCGTTGTCTTTTCTACTGCTTCTTACTTGGATTTTGTTCTATTTTTATCACGATTTTTCTCCTTGAAAAGGAGCAAAGAGAGGTTGGGAGGCGGAGCTTGGCGTCCCGGCCCCCTCTTTAGGAAAAGTGACACTCTGTCTTTAAAAAAAAAAAACGTTTGAGCGGGGAGATAAGGAATTTAGTGGCTTTATCAGAAATGCCTCTGTTTAATTTAACAGGGTGAGGCACTTAGGTTCTGGCACCGGCCTCTTGGCTTTAGTGATAAATTTGCAAGAAAGTGGAAAAAGCTCAGAAGCTCGAGAACAGATTAGTGGGTTACAAATATAGAAGTGACACTATTAGTCAGGTGCTCGGCTCAACAAGTGGCCAGCTCTGATAGGAGTGTGTGCTGGAGGCTGTGCTGCTTCTGCTTCTGCTGCCGGATTGATTGCAGTGTCAGGCTGATTGGAGCAGTGAAGCATGGACCGTTTGTGTTTCCCATAACTACTGACCTCGTCTCTTCCTGCTCTAGGCTCTCGTTCTCCTTTCCTCGTTCTCCCTTCCTGCCAGCTTTCCCTTTTTCTCCCTCCCTCCTCCCTTACGCTCCGCAACAGTTGGTGTGTGTTCATCTTGGCTGCGCTCCATGGTCTGTTTGATGTGGTTTGCAGAAGTCCCGATCTACAGTCCCTGGCCACTCTTTCTGTCATCGGTAGACCTGCTGTCTCTTCAGCCTCCATTGACTCCGTTTAACCTCCGCCTACCTACGGCACGTTTAAACAGCTGCTCACCTCCCTGCTCCTCTCTGGAGATGAGAAGAGTGTTATTGTGTCATTCTTCCAAGCGCCGATTCGGTGTTTGCTGTAGGATTCTGTTTTTTTTACAGACTCAGACACAGACTCTTTGGCTTCCAGATTTAGACCTTTCGCACAACAAACACGTGTTGTGTTTTAAAATAAAGTGTTTGTGTTGGGAGGTGGTGGTGGGGCTAATGATGACCTGAATCTCTGAGCCAAACCAACAGCTGAATTTCTGATTTTCAGGCATATAGTAAATTAGCCACGTATGCTGTTGTTGCTTTTGAACCATACAGCACTAGGTTGCATTCCTCTCGGAAGATGTGAAGAGCATGCTGTATTTTCCATAAAGAGAGAACGAGAGAGAGAGAGAGAGAGAGAGAGAGGTACAGCAGAGACAAATGACCCTGCACGAGTCGCTGTTGATTCAGAGGACTGTGCTGAAGAGAGGCAGTGACCCTACATGGGCACCTTTCCTGCCTATACCAGCACGTATAAGGTAAACTGATAGGCGAGTGAAATATCTCCCACTTACACAAAAGAAGGCAGGCTGGAAGAGGGCAGACAGGACGGATATGGATTTGCTCACAAAGCCGATAAGGTCTCGTTTTGGAAATAAATAGTCTTTGCCAAGAACATTCAGTCATGCTAAGTGGAAGAGAAGCTCTAGTTCACAGCGGCTGAATACTGGACCATCTCGTCCCAGGAAAACGATATTATTAAAACCCGCAGTTGGTCCTGTCTGTTCGCAGGGAATCGTGTTGAACTATTGACTTATTCGTAATGAGACTGTAAATGTATCCAAGAAAATAGTTTTCACCGGTTAAGGATAAAATGATGAAAGGGTCCATTGTGCATTTTTTGGAGTAGAATAAAGTACTTTATTAATCCTCAAGGGGAAATTTGGTGTCACAATTTACTAGCCACTACACAGGAGCACGAGGGAGGACTAGGGCATAAGACTAGGACTTAAAGTGCACACAGACAAATACACCGATATTACAGGTTGTACGTTAGACGTGTTTTATCCAAAGCGGTACGGTAATACTTGATTTTATTCAAATTAAAATTTGATTTTATGTAGAATCCAAACACAGAATGGGACCTCAGTCCAGTGTAGGGCATTACAAACTCAAATTAGAGTAGACAATCTGCCTACTTGGTTGTTTTTTGAGCTGGGAGGAAACTGGAGAACCCAGAGCAAAGCCACAGACTCACAGATTCCTCACAGACATCATCTCGAGGTCAGGAGTGATTTGAGGACCCTGGGGTAAACATGTATTCATCACACAGAGCTGTACAAGAAGACATTGTGGAGATTAGAGCAGAGAAACGAACCGCGTTTTCTTTAAACGTAAACGACACACCAGAAATTTTTTATAACCTTGTCTCTGAAGACAGAGCTGAAGTCATTTTATATTTTATATATAGTTATATAAAAATAACTAGTGTTAGAAATCTCACACTTTATGTTGTTGGTACACACAAACCTTCCCTCACTGATGCAGACTGATGAAGGAAGTTTGTCATTTTCCATAAACATTGCTTAGATTTTTAGATGATTATTTAAATAAATACAAAATTTAAAACAACACGACAGAAAGGTCAACGCAGCATGTGTGAGTAATGAAAGAACAGAATTTGAGAATGAACCGAGATCTGGATGTACGTGTCAAATATGGGATCTAACCGAGGATGAGATCTCACTTTCCTTTAAAGTCAGGTCAGAGTACAGGGTGTGATAACTGGTATGTAAACATTCACGGCTGGCCCTCGGGCGCTGTCCAGGACAGCAGGGCTCTCAGTTTCAGGGCCAGGCAGAGATGTACATGGAGCAGACACTGCTGTCACATCACGCTCACCTACTTGTATCAGCCTGCAGCTACACATGCCACCATCATCTGCCTCCTGCATGCCAGCCCCCTAATACACTAGCATACACACACATACACAAATATACACACACATACGCATACACAGACACACATACACACACCACGCACATACACAGATATACACACACATACGCATACACAGACACACACACTCACACATGCACACACACACACACACACATACACACACATACACACACTCACTCACAAACACATAGACACAAATATTCACACACATACACATACAGTACACACACATACATACACACACATACACGCATACACAAACACACACCACACACACATATGCACACACATACACAGACACACACACACACTCACTCACACACACATACACACAAATATGCACACACATACGCATACGCATACACAGACACACACACACTCACACATGCACACACACATACACACAAATATTCACACACATGCACATACACATACAGTACACACACATACATACACAGACATACACACATACGCATACACAAACACACACCAGACACACACATACACACATATGCACAAACATACACAGACACACACACTCACTCACACATACACACAAATATGCACACACATACGCATACACACATACATATGTACACACGCGCATACACACATATGTACACACATACGCATACACAAACACACACTCACACATACACAGACACACACACTCATTCTCACATACTGTACACACACACACACACACACATACTGTTTTGTGTCTTCAGTTCTATGATGTATGATCCAGCCGCACTATTGGTGTGGAACAATAGTGTTCTAATCTATCATGGTGGTGTCACTGGATTTGAGGAGATCTTTTCATTCTTGCTCTGTTCAGTTATGGCTTAAAAACTCCCACAGACTCCATAAACCGATGACACAGGAGAAACTTTTGATTTACGAAAAAAAAAAACATTTGTTTGACGGCTTTTATTGATGCTACAAAAAATTTTAACAAAATAAATGTTACTGTTGTGCCTAAGGACCTTCGTGAGGAAAATAAGTCACAGCAGCCCATCAGTACAGATTTAATTCAGTTAAATATTAAGCATATTATTTAAACACACAGGATAGTATTTTTAATAAGATATCATTTAAGATATCATTTCTTTAAATCTCTCTGCAAAAAAGTGTTTTTTATTAAAATTATTAGATTTAAGTTGACATTATTTATAGTCTCTACTTGTTTTGAAGTTTTAGATTAACTTTATTTAGTATAATAACAGGCCAAAAAAAAATAGAACAAAATTTATACAAAAGATTATAATAACGTTAATAAGGATCGGTTGTAATTTCCATAACTGTAACAAAATCACTAAAAGTGGATGATGTTCTTAAGGTCCATCGGACCCCACTTTGGACTTTAGGGATACAGACTGAATCTTAAAGTGGGAGAGTCACATGATCATTAAGCTTAGCCAGGAGATTATTATTTAATGACGCTACAGTGGAGGAGATCATATTAACGCTGTTATGTTTGTTATAGTCAAGTTGTTATAAACTATAGAAACTATAGTCTAATTAGGCACAAGGTCTGATGTTTAACCTAAACTTCAGTAACTAAAAAGCAAACAAAAAAAAGTCACTTTTAATAAAATTCACACAGGAGCTGATCATTTGAAAATTTTAAATGGACATTTATTGCAATTGTGATATTGTCATATTTTGAAATTAAATAATGAAACAAATAAATACCAATGTACAATGTTCGCCTATTGTGCCTGATATATAAACATTTCAATTAATAAATCTGTGAGATATGTGGCTTCATGGGGTTGATATTTATTTGTTTGTTTGTGTGTTTGTTTGTTTATTATTTTTATCGAACCTTTTGTTAGTTAGCTTCTTTTTGTTTCATTTGCTTTCTTTTATTTATTTATTTGTGTGTTTGTTTGTTTATTTATTTATTTATCATACCTTCTGTTTGTCTGCATAATAATTTTTAGTTAGTTCGTTTTTTCTTGTTTTATTTCACTCTTGCTTTCTTTTTTATATTTATTTGTTTATTTGTTTGTTTGTTTGTTAATGATTTATTTTTTATTTATTTATAATTTTTTTATATTTTGTAATTCCCAAAAAGGCATTAGAACTTTTTTTTAAGGAATAAAAAAAAATGTTTTGAAGACATTACTCTAACATCATTACTTTTTTATTTAAGGAATAAAAAAAAAAAGCTGTTTTGAAGACATTACTCTAACCTACGCTTTCTAGCACTTCCATGCGAGTGTAAACGGAGCTGGCAGCGGTGCTGGTGAGGAGAAAACCACATGGATGGTGGATAATGAACCCATTCCAGTTCATCACTGCCACAAATGTGCACTTTGCTTTTTGTGTGAAAGTGTAGTTTGGGTTTTTTATTATAGCAACCCCATTTTCCATCACATAACCATCAGCATTACGAGAGCATGGATTTCTAAATTAAATAAAAACGACTGCTGTCCTTTTTGTCCTGGCTTTCTTTCCTCTCCGGTGTTTAGCGACGTTTAGTTTCTTACAGATCAACAGCCAGAAGAAGTGGCTTGGATTCAGAAAAGATTTTTAACTGAGGCCAACAGGGTGAAGCTTTTAAACCTGATTACTTATTAGGCAAATTCTCCCTTATTAAGTATGAGAATTTTTTTTTTGCAAATGTATTTAAATGAGCAAAGCCTGATAAATGAACAGTGGTGCCGGTGATTAATTAATTGAATAATTAATGAGATGTATGCCTATTAATAATGCAGCTCTGTATTGTCCTTCAAATAAATGTTTTTTTTTCCCCACAGATTGGACCAGGAGTCTAAAAATAACATCTTAATAGATTTCCAAAATGTAAAGCACTTCAGATTGTGCCTTTTCTGAGTGATTACAGTGTTTATTAATTAATATTTAAAATATTTTAATAATGAAGGATGTGTGTAGGGGGACGGGGGGACGGGGGGGCGATCGGGGACCTGAGATGGAGCCCACACATGCAGTGAGTGACTGTGAGTGTAAGTAGCTGATCTGTCCTCACTCACAGCCCTGCGTACTGACACAGTTCAGGCCCTAATACTTGTCTATTCCGATTAGGATTAGTTGGTGTCAGAGCCACTGAGAGAGACGAGGGCTGATAATCTAATAAATCGAGATAAAAAACACAGAGATTGGTTTACCGAGGAGCAGGATTTAGAGCTAGGCATCTCGGAGCGACACGGGGATTAGGCAAGCTTTTGATGCCGCTCTGTGCAGGCAGAGGCCCGGCCACATGAACAGAGGCATGCAGTGAGAGAGAGAGAGAGAGAGAGAGAGAGAGAGAGAGAGAGAGAGAGAGAGAGAGAGAGAGACATACTCAGAGAAACCAGTAAAGCTAGCCAGGGCTTTATTTTGCCGAATACACAGGAAGTTTAACTGGCAATGACAAGGTCATGGTAGGCCCCATACAAAAAGGCTTTGTTCCATAGGCAGATTAAACGGCTCTTCTGCAGTTTTTACACTTTTGGATCATGTCAGACATGTGAGTTAATCCGGACCAGAGAGGAAGCATTAGAGAGAGGGAGAGAGAGAGAGAGAGAGAGAGAGAGAGAGAGAGAGAGAGAGAGAGAGAGAGAGAGGAGAGGGGGGAGCGCGAGGAGAGAGGGGGGGAGCGAGAGTCGAGAGAGGGAGGGAGGGAGAGAGAGGGAGGGAGGGAGGGAGAGGGAGGGAGGGAGGGAGGGAGAGGGGAGAGGGAGGGAGGGAGGGAGAGAAAGAGAGAGAGAGGGAGAAGGAGAGAGGGAGGGAGGGAGGGAGAGAGAGATTTTTTGCATTATTTTAGTTATAATTCATTAATTAGATTATAATTCCTAAAATAGATTAATATAATTCATTTTGCATAATAATAATAATAATAATAATAATAATAATAATAATAATAATAATAATAATAATAATAATAATAATAATAATAATAATGTATATACTCTATATACTATCTATTATTATTATTATTATTATTATTATTATTATTATTATTATAACTTACGGCTTGCTTAAACTGCTTACGTCTGTCTTATATTTCTGTTATTCATTGTAAATCAATTATTTTGATTGAGTCCATTGTGAATGTTTATTATTCTTACACCTTTATTGTACATCCCTGATACATAGGTGACACTTTTGTGTAGTAAAATGGATTTTTACCTCTACATGATTACTGTTATTTTGTAAACACACAGAAACATCTATTCTATTTTTGGCTCCCAGTTTGGCAGCATTGTGTAAGTGAGTGTGAGTGAGTGTGTGAGTGGGTGTGTGAGTGAGTGTGTGAGTAATTGTGTGAGTGTGAGTGAGTGTGTGTGAGGGAGTGTGTGTATATGTGTGTGTATGTGTGTGTGTGTGTGTGTGTGTGTGTGTGTGTTTGTGTCAGTGAGTGTATGAGTGTGTGTGAGTATGTGTGTGTGTGAGTGAGTGAGAAATTGTGTGTGTGTGTGTGTGTGAGTGTATACATACTGTATATAAAATAATAATAATCAATAATAATAAGACATTTTGTTAAAAAGTGTTAATATCTCTTGGTGTCTGCAGACTTTTGGGACACACTGTATAATTAGTGGATCTGTGGCTCTGTCTAATCAAATATAACTAAAGTGTCCTCTTTATTGAACAGAAAACACAATCCCTTTAAAAACGAGAGTAAAATTTGTATGATTAATAAAGAGCAATGTGCTCGAATGGTATCCATGACTACAGAAAGTTTGTGTTTGTACAGAACATGATGTACACTTTTCCTGCTCTAACTGGTGTGTTGCTGATTTTGTTGAGCTGTACAGTAATGGATGAGCGTCTGTTTCACTCTTCTTTGCGTTTTGCTAACGTCGTACACTTTGTGTGTTGGCTTCGCATAGCCATGGCAACAGGCCAGGTCTGGGCATGTTGGAGGACTCTGTTTCACTTGGCTCTGCATTGTGCTTGGTGTTTAGAGCATTTCTCAAAAGAATTGTCAGTGTATTAGAAACTCACGTCGCTGCTCAGAGGACTGTTCAATGTCAGCGTAAAATAAATAAATAAATAAATAGATAGATAGATAAATAGATAAATAGATAAATAAATATATATATTTTTTATCATGTCTGTAAATAAATAAATAATATAAAAAATATATTGTTTATCATGTCTGTGGAGTTAATAAACAAAAATATTAGATTATTAACATATAAACCCGTAAAAATCATTTAATAATATATAATAATTAATATTATAATAATATATAATAATTAATAGATAATAATTATCTATCTATCTATCTATCTATCTATCTATCTATCTATCTATTTTATTTTATTTTATTTTATTCTATTTGTTTGTTTGTTTGTTTGTTTGTTTGTTTGTTTAGAAATAAAATGTATAACCAGAAACAGTTCATCCTCCTCTACATATTCAGTAGTTAAACATCCGCTCTGGGACTGAATATATTTCTGCCGCTCATTTTGATCATTTTTGATTATTTTGATTGAGTCCATCTTTCTCAAATTGACTTTATTACTCTTATTATAAAGAAATGAATTTGAAGCTCGACTAATAAAGGCTGTGAGAGGCTGTGCAGCCAACCTCTGGCAAAATACTTTTTTCCCTTTCTTGGGAGACATTTAGCAATATCATTTGGTAATTAACAGGAAAACGAGAGAGAAATAGAAAAGCCAATTACCTCTGTGAGGTAGCTAAAGGCCATTTTAAACTGTGTGCCCATGACATAATAATGTTTATGGTAAATATTATAGTTGGAGTCAGAAAGAGCCTGGCGTGAGAGAGCGATTGGGGGGAAAAAAGGCATCAATCTGAGACTGAGAATAATTTATTAAGATCTGAGATGCACCAATTATGTGGAAAGGACCAAAAAAAAAAATAAAAAAAATCAGACTCTCCAGGAACCGCATACATGATTGCAATCTTGATTAAATCCCCCTGGATCTAATGAGTTGATTTTCTGCTGTTAATATTGCATTGGCTGATGATGGATTTGTTAAGATAATGGAACGAAGCTAAAATATAAATGACTCCCTGTCAAGGAGCAGATTTTTGTCATTTTGTGTCTGACACCTTCAGTGCCGGGGATTTGCTGAGGCCTTTTGAGACAAGACTGACCAGCTGTGGAATACTGATCGTGTTGTGCAGTGCGGCGTCTTTCTTTACTCACAAGAAATATGCCGTTTTCCTGTTTTGTTTTGTTTTGTTTTTCTCTTAAGCTAGAATAAAGGGTAACTTCTCAAACTTCAAACTAATTTAAAAAAAAAAAAAAAAACAAACAAAAAAAACGCCCAGGCTGTAATGATCTATCTGTGAGTTGAAAATGCTGTGAATTGGCAACCGAAGGCCAGGACTTACAATAAACTGTTTGTATTGACTTGTTTTTAAAGATGAATAAATGATGAGGCCTGTCTTGGGTGCAGATCTGGCCTGCTTGGTCTGTCTCACATTTTTTTAAATGGCCTGTCACTTAGGTCAACAAGATGGCTGGAATTTGTGCTCTGTGCCATATTGATCACTTTTCATACATGAGTAACACGAGTGGTTTGCACAGCAGTGTGGAGGAAACATAATGCAAAAAGCATTAATAATCATACAGGATACTAGACTAGGGATTAGTGGAGGGTGCATTCATACACGCACGCACGCACGCACACACACACACACACACACACACACACACACACACACACACACACACACACACACACACACACACAGATGCCGGGAGCCCTTAGCTAGAGATCATGCATCATAAGAAAGTCGGGGTGGTTATGGTAACACAGCTAATCAAACATGTCTGTCAAGACCTATCTGGTTAACGGGAAGTTCAATAACAGAGTGGAATAATGGTGTTTTCGAAGACGGAGACTAAAAATATACGACAAGCTTGCAATCAAGGGTTATTAGCTCATGCCGTGTTTCCTTTAAGCTCTTAGAAAATGGTTCCCTTACCAACCATAATCATAGGTAAAGTTTTGATTTTATGACATTTCCAGATTGCTGTTGAATGTCATAAGAAGTGCTCCCCGAACGTCCCTGCTTTCTCTAATCATCTTAATCGCTATTGTAGTCCATTTTCATGCTTGGCCTGGCCTCCCGACCCCCCACCGCTCCTCTGCTCTCTCTGATATTACCAGGGAAACTGCGTGATCGGGCCTCGCCCTCGGGCCTTTCTTCCGCGTGTCACTTTTTTTTGTCCTGTAACATGTTTTTGCTCAAAAGTTTTTTAATCAATCAAGGATAAGGCAGAAAAGCGGCTTTGTCACGGCTGGGCCCGGGGTCGTGTGATGCTTGCTTTGCATAGTGACAGGTCCTCAAAGGAACAGAAAGGAATATTTTGGGGGGAAAATAGTGGTTTCCATGGTGCTGGCACTTGTTGCGCGCTGCTCCCTATTCTTTGCTCCCACGTAAGCGGGCTATTTCAAAGGGACAGACAACAAAAATTAGGGCAGGAGGGCAGGATGGGGCACAGAGGTAGCTGCCCTCAGACCCGGGCCTGTCCTCTCCAACAGACAACGGAGAAAGGCGTCCAGAAGTGACAGCAAAAAAGGAGGCCTACGCGCCTCTGTCAGCTTCACATAACGAGCGTTATTAAGTAAATGTTCGATTTTTCATTGTGCCATAGCTGTTGAAAAGAGGCACAGAGGGGAGCACATAGTATTTGAAAGGAACAAAGCTGGAGAGGAAAGATCGTGTACTTCACTGGCTCCAATCATATGTGTCACGCATACATCGAAGGCTTTTTCCAGTGGAATCTGGTGTCTGATTCAAATTTATATTTCACTTACAAAAATATAATATACATATCCTGAAATAAATTCTCATACTGGTGAAAATTCACGTACAAGATGCTTCTGGTTTGTGCTCATTTAATTTATTCGTTACAGAATATTTCATTAGAAATTAGATTTCATTTGCAGCAAAAACCTGAGTTAAACTGTGGAACTATTTACATGAACTTCAGAGACTTTTAGTTTTTTACTAGTTACATTTTTAGTAAAAAAAAAAAAAAAAAGAAGAAGAAAATGACAGATTTTGACTCTTGGACCTCAAAGCATGTGGGACTCGTGTTTCAGATTCCTGCTTGTCACACTCTGAACTGGCACGGGACTCGTCTACTTTGGTGACAAACAACATTTTCCTATTCTCTGCTGCATTAAGTGTTTTGGAGTCGGTGTCTGCAGGTACAGGTATATAATTCAACTATAAAAAATAAATGAACCTGACGCAGGTTTGGTGCAGAACGTCATCCTCTGATTATCTTTCGCCGCACCTTGCATTCTTTTCGCAGTTGTGTATTCTTCTTCACTTTTGGGAATGGCTTAATAAGGTCAAGGTTTTCTTGCTTGTCAGGACTCTGTTAAACAATTTGCAATCATTTCCATAGCATCAACACCACCCACAATATCAAACAAGGTTACTGCTACCGTTCAACATTCCACTGAGTAGAATAAAAATGACAATTAGCTGCAGTTTTAGTGATGGGAAAAACCTGATGCGTTGGCTTCCCTGTCTGTCTTTCGCTGCAGCAGGGCCGCGCCACCCTTTTGGCTTCATTAAAAGGCGCTCTGTGTTCTTGATTGAGTTACTTAACCAATAAGCCTAACCAATAAGCTCTTCCTGGCAGGAAGCAAAAGGAAGGCTCCAAATGTCAGGTTTTCATGTCGGCCGTCCACTGCCTAATTTCCTTGCCAAAGAGATCCGGGCCATATGTGTCAATAATTGGTGAGCTGGTTTGTCTTTGAGATTCTCCACAATCTGCTGCCAGTCTGCAAGTAAAGGTTAAGGGAGTGCTGGGATATCTTCCTTGATGGCATTTTATCATGCAAGGCATGCCCTGTTTCCTGATGAATATATTAAAATTATTACTGTGCAAACAGACTTTCTAATTACTGACCTGCTTGCCATTGTACTCTGCGCTCCTCGTTCATGTGTTTTCTCCTCTCTCTCTCTCTCTCTCTCTCTCTCTCTCTCTCTCTCTCTCTCTCTCTCTCTCTCACTCTCGTTCACTTTTACTCCCTCTCCCATTCTGTCTCCATGCCTTGTTTATTTATCTGCACCAGTGAATGCAAAATACAGAGCAATGTCATTTCCATCCGCATGAAAATCATTTTGAAAATGCCAATCTTTCCTATTATACCGTGTAATTACAAGCCTTTTATCATACATATAATATATATCATATATACAGGGAAATCGTCAAGAGAGGAGATATCTCATCAAAAGACGGGGGATTTTCAGATCAGACATTTTTCATCTCACAAACGGCTGTTTCAAAAACGTTAAGTGGTGTAAGAATATATTTGTCAAAGAATCCACATATCCCTGAAACTCATTCAGAAAGAAACATGAGAAACAACGTTATAGGTGTGTCTGTAATGCAGTAAAAATATTTGTGAGAATGAGAAACACCACACAATGACTGAAAAAAAACTTGGCAAAAGCCGTGATGACTGTAAATCACAGATATGTGTTTCATTACCTTTTCAATTATGCTCTCTACTTGCTTTGGTGAGGTATGAGAGAAATGAGGCAGCTGAAAAACACATTCCTCGCTATTTTTGATAGGCTTTTGTTTGTCACCTACACTGACACGCAGCAGGTTTCTCCGGTTAGAAAGGCAAAAAAAAGCAACATTTCCATTTTGTCTATTTTCACTCTCTACAACTTCGGTACATGCACAATGGAAAATTTTGTCAACTTAACCTGTTTGCAGTAAAAGGGCAAGCCTGTTGTTTACTTGACTGTGGAGGTGTTGCACAGGGCTTTGATCAGAAACCCGATAAGAGGCAGGATTTAAAGAAAGGGACACTGCAGTTCCTAACAAAGACAATTAAAGGAAAATGGAAGACAGCCCCCGTGGGTTAAAAATAGAAAATTAGCAGCACACATGCCAGAATGCACAACCCACAATACCCCCCCCCCCACACACACACCCACCCAACCGCTAAACCCACCGTCATCTTTCCGCCACCACCAAACTTACTGAACCTGCATTGTTATGTAGGATCAGATCTGCCAGTTCCTCCTCTAAGCTCCTTGTCACATTTTGACTTAATGAAGTGCAACTTGGAAGGGAATTGGGTTCATCATGCTAGTCGCACGATGCTCCCTTGTTGTAGCAAACAGGAGCAGCATGGGACCAAAGCGCTACAGCGCGAGTCGTTATCATTCCGGTCAGTCTGTTTAACACAAAATTAAACAAAGAACTAATTAGTGCCTCATGAATTAATAAATGCACTGTTGCTGAGTAGAAGTTGGGTTGCTGAGGGGAGATATAAAATAAGTAGGGAGACCAGGTTCGAATTATTATTACTTTTTGAGGCGCTTGTGCTCTCAAGGTTAGGAAACTTTGTGAGCTGTCACAGTCACTCAAGTGCATGGAACACGGGGTGGGGGAGTGTGTGTGTGTGTGTGTGTGTGTGTGTGTGTGTGTGTGTGTGTGTGTGTGTGTGTGTGTTTCAAAGAGGCAGAAAAGCTTCTCTGTGCTCAGGCATGGACAGATGGCAGAGATCTGCTAGGAAGAAGTGCATGTTGAATAGAAATATAAACACATCAAGTTAAACGTGTGCATAATTCAGGCACCTTTAGATGTTAATAAAGAATTTACTGAAAAGATGAAAAGACTTTTAACAAATACAATGCTCCCTTGCAAATATGTGGTATATATATGTATATAGTATAATTTTTTTTAGCTTTTTTTTTTTTTTTGATTTGCAGTATGTCCAATATGCCTTTTTTATTTTTGTCCCAGGATATTCTTTATAATTCACTTTCCTCTCTCCTAATTCACAAGCACTGAATAAATAAAAGAAAAGAAAAGAAAAAGTTTTAAAGTAAATAATCTGAATTACACATAATAAAACATAGGCAATGGCAAACTAAGGAAAGAGCAGCTTCATACTGGCTCAATTATTATATATCTAACATATTTAGTTAATTACTTATATATTTGACTAAATGTTAGATATATAATAATTGAGCCAGTATGAAGCTGCTCTTTCCTTAGTTTGCCATGGCCTGTGTTTTATTATGTGTAATTCGGATTATTTACTTTAAAAATTGTTCTTAGGTGGCCTTGAGCTATTTTTAAACTATCCCAAAAAACATCACCTAGGGTCTTGCTTTTTCTTCACACAAGCTTGTTCCCAACTAGTGCAATATCGTGGAACTTTTTTGGAAAATGAAAACATTTATATAAAATACAAGCAAACAAACACACAAACAAGAAACCTCTGCTTAAATCTATTTTAAAAAAATTCAGTTTTATCTATACAAATTTAAGCACCGTGTAAAACATGATTATATGTGATATGGACATTAAAACTCTGTATATTACTGCTCTTAAAAAGCACATTGAAATTACAACATGTAATGATATCTACTGAAAATTTAGTAGCTACACAGACTAGCCATGCCGTGATACAGTGTTTTGTGCTGCACAGTGAACTATATATATATATATATATATATATATCATGAGTAAAACCCTGTGTGGATGTTTTTGCTTATGAAAGAATCAGAAGAAAGTGGTCACAGTTGACTTGGCTTTACTGCCTGGTGTAATATGAGAGTTGCGCTGGCCTCTCGGCTAATGCTCTGCGCTGCCCAAGGTCATATCGGCTAATAAAATCCTCCCCTCAATCAGATTTTAGGATTACTGATTCTAAGCAAATTATCATTGGCAAGCTGTGCTGAAATATTTGCAAAAGTGGTTAAGCGGATGGCGCACCTGCTCCTTGGTAAGGAAAACGCAGAGTCGTCACATGTCAGGATTTACCAAGTGTGACATCATACGCCGCATGAGCCATGTGAGGGGTCACGGAAGGGGTCGCAGAAGCTCCTGCTTCGGTCCGTGTGGTTTTTTTTTTATTTCATTTTTCTACGACTTCTTATTCTCAAACGACTTCACAAGCAAGCTTACAGCTCTATATGTGGGGTTAATAGTGTGTTTTATGAGTGAACCTATAAATAGATGTTTACCTCATGACTAATCAAAATGCTTTGTTTTGCTCTTCTCTTACTGTTTTTGCAGATGAAATGAGCCTGTGAATGGAGTGACTTATCAGAGAGAGAGAGAGAGAGAGAGCGCGAGAACAAGGTAGGACAAACCAGGATCTCGGAGTTATGACCATCGTTCTGGTCCTCACCTCTTAAATCCCCCACAGGAAAAGCAAATGTCCTCATTTATTACAGCAGGATCAATGTGTCCAGGGCTATAAAAATTGACAAATTAGTTATTAGTTTCACAACATTTTTTTTCTGTCTTCTGGCTGATTAACTTACAGGGAGGTGCTGGAATGTGTCACATTCTTCCTCATATAGGCGTGGAGTAAAGTGTGTTTATCTGCGCAAAGTGTGTTGCATCACACTTCTATATTTTACCGTAAATTTCCACTTAAAGTGAAACTGAAATCAAAGCAGGTAGAAGGAGAAAGATTTACTAAAGTTAAGAAATTTACCAGCAGTACAGCTGTGTTTTAGAATATGAGGAAAACCCCTGCATATGATGCTTTTGTAAGACAGAAGTAAAATTTCTGGGTTAAGTGGATATTACAGTTATGGAACAGTAAACTACACCAACAGGATCTCACGAGATATTCAGATCTCATACATACTGTATATGAGCTACAGGCTTATGTAAATAACATGAAAAGACAACATACACATGCTGACCTGCCCCTGTGCCTTGTGTTGTATTTTACAGCTTGAGTTGTGCACATTGTTATCAATTTGCAAAACTTAGAAAACACTTTAGAAAAAGTTTCCATTTTCCCCCATTTAGAGTTTTTGTGTGTTCTGTAGTATTTTATATCTCACACACACACACACACACACACACACACACACACACACACACACACACACACACACACACACACACACACACACACACACACACAGAGTTGTTGCTGGGCCTCTGATGTCTCTTTGTCAACAAATACAATTTCATCAAACAAACTCAGTATCATATGACAGAACCATCTTTCTGTTCTTTTTCCTGTTGTTAGCTAGCAAATGTTTATGTGGTAAATTAGCTAAGATTAAGCTAGGCAGCTAGCTGAATTTATGGTTGTTAGCTAACTAATGTTAATGTGGAAAGGTAGCTAATATTAGCTAATGTTTATGTGGTAAATTAGCTAAAATTAGGGAAGTAAGCTAGCTGAATTTAGGGTAGTTAGATAACAAATGTTAATGTGGAAAATTGGCTAATATCAAGGGAGTAAACTAGCTCAAATTTGGGGTAGTTAACTAGCTAATGTTTATGTGAAAAATTAGCTAAGATTAGGGTTGTTAGCAAACTAATTTTATGGTGGAAATCTAGCAAATATTAGGGTTGTAATCTAGCTAAAATTAGGGAAGTTAGCTAGATAATGTTAATGTGGAAAACTAGCTAACATTAGAGTAGCAATCTAGCTAACATCAGGGCATTAAACAACAGAGGTGGGAGTAAGTCACACATGTGCAAGTCACAAGTAAGACTTAGGTCATGTCAAGTCAAGTCAATTCGAGTCTTTTTTAATATTTGTCAAGCAAATCTCAAGTCTCAAATGTGCGACTTAAGTCTGACTTGTCATGAATGTCAAGTCAAATTCAAGTCGAGTCTTTTTTTAAGATTTTTTTTTAAGTCTCAAATTTGCGACTTAAGTCTGACTCGAGTCAAGTCATATGACTCGAGCCCCCCATCTCTGTTAAACAAGCCAGCATATGTGCAGTATTTTAGCTAACTGTAAACAAGCTTATACCAGATTTAGTGATATTAATAAGATTGGACCTGCTTTTATGAAATATTAGGACATTATTCAAGCTAATGTTAGGCTAGTAATCAAGTTACTTTACATTAGAGTAGCAACAAAGCTAACATTAGGCACAATATTTTAAATTGAAACCTGTAGCCATTTTATCTAACAAGCGGGGGAACTTTAAGTTAAACTAGAAGCCACGTTTGTTTGTTGTGTGTCGAACTCTGTGACCTGTGGAGTGTTTCCCAGGTGTTGCAGTAAGCGAATTTAATTTTCAAATATGATTGGTCAAAAGAAGTTTATTCATTTTTAAAATACATTTGTATTTTAATACAAATTACAGATTTATATTAATACACTCTTCCTAACAGCTTGTGGTTTCTATAGTAACGGCTCATTCATGGGGGATTGTATGGCAGATGCCTCGCGTAATCTAAGACTAATTATGAATGGATAAACATATGCGCCTCTTATATTGAATAAAAACTAAAAAAAATAACAATTAAATATAATTGTTAATATAATTTTAGATTAGGTTTATGTATGTTTGACCTGGGAAAGGTTGTTTTATTAACATTTATTGAAGGAGTCTTAAACTTTGTCGGTTATGGGAGAGTCTTCAGGACACAAGATTTATTGTAACATGACAAACTGCATTTTTTTTTTTGTTTTGTTTTATAATCTTCAAGTGAGAGAGAGAAAAAAGGTGTGGAAATGACCGGCTATTTATAGCTATTATAACCTTTTGTAAAACAGGAACTTGTTTGGCGGATTTTCCACGACATTAAATCGGAATAAAAAATAAATCTCTCATTAATAAAAATAGATAAATAAATAAATGAATAATAAATAAATAAATGCTGACTCATTACACCGTCTTGACATTGATAAGCTTTGTATACATACAGCATGCTTCTTCCCCAGTGTTTAATTCCTTATTATGTAACATATCATTCAGAATGTTCCTCTACAGTTTTATGACAGAGCAATTTTTTTACATCGACTGTTCAATGAGATCGCGATGTTATGTTTTCGACTTCATTTACCAGCTGAACGAAGACTTTAAGGCATTGTGCTGAGGTAGGCTTTCTGGTGACTGGGGACCCAAGCTGGCTTTGCCCCTGGCTGCAAAGTCAAGAGAGATACATGTGTGGAGGAATGATGCTGTGTTTTGTCTCGTGTCAATCCGGGGGGTCGTCTTCGTGACCTGAGGGGCTGTCCTGACCACGATAACATGACTCGGAGAGCTCGACTCTGCCACACAACAGCCTTTTGTCCTTCCAGTGTCTGTCCCCGGAGAGGAAGACACACAGTCGCAGCATCAATCACGGCCAAACGACATCGAAACACCGTTCACCAGAGCTTGTATATGCAGAGTATATACCGGGTCTCTACACGTGCCTTGTGTGTGTGTGTGTAAATAAATGGTCCATATTTGGCAAGGATAAAATCCATGTTTTTGCCATGTCTTGGCCTAATATGCTTTAGGAGTCCCAGCTTGCCTTTCAGTGAGTAGAGTGTGCCAAGCCAGGCAGCTTGTGCATCATGACCCAATTCTCCCCTCGCCACAACCTGAATGGCTGGAGTATAGTTAGCTTAATTGGGTTTTGATGTATTTAATTCAGCTAATCAGAAAGCCCAACTGGCTCCAACATGGGGCCTGCGTGCCTTTCTCTTTTCCTCAAAGCTCCCAGAGACCAGGCGGGTGCGGAGTAAGAGCCTCCCAGAATGGATTCCCTCTCAAACAGTGGGAAGAAAATTAAACTGCCAAATTTGTTTTCATTGGTTCAGGGTTTCTGCAGGGAGTTGGAGGCTTTTAATTGTGCTGTAGCTGTGAAGAATCAGTTGGGCCGTTTTTAAAACAACATAAAAACGCAAGCAGCTCCCTTTTGCCTGGCAGTTTTTCTTTTCTTACTTTCTTGCAGCAGCGTTTTGATACTCTCTTATACTTCTGACCTATATTGTGTAGTAATATTTATTTACGGAAAGTTAAATATATCGTGGTCCTAAAATGCAACCAAATGCTAATTGCATAACTATTGGACCAATAAAAGACAATGTCTTTTGTCATTATATTATATTTCAATTCTTTTTGCTAAAACTTTAGCTTTGAACCCCCCCCCCCCCCCCCAACCCATTGAACAACGATCCTCCATCACCAGCTCTTTTGTTTGCCCAGGCCTTATTTTCTCTCTCGCTCTCTTTCTCTCTATTTTTTGGCCTTTGATATTTTTTCCAGTGTGTCAAAACAAGCCGAGCCTACATGGAAACGGCAGCCCTGTGTAAATATTTATGATGTAACATCTCCATGTGAATAGACTTTCCTCTGAGCCCATCCATCACGGCCGGCACGTTGTGAAAGGGCTCCCCCCGGCCATACGCTCAGGCCGCAGGAAGAGCGCACGGGAGTGCCGCGTCCCCTTGCGCTCAAAGCATTTGTTTTTTTTTCTTTTGACCGAGACTCTCTGGACCGGCAGGGCATTCGTGACTCTGTCCTCTCCTGCCTTTCTGAAGCCCCCCAAAAAAACTTCAAAGCGGAGTCTTTTGTCTATATGGTACGGCTGCTGGCCTGCAAAATGCCATGACAGAAAAATGCGATGTAGGTCAAATGTCGAAAAGTGGAATCGTCAACCTTTTACGATCATCTCATGCTAACTAGACTGAGTCTGGGCACAGGTTGCAGGAATCCTCCAAATGAGGTGTTTAGCATTAACCGGAACAAGCACATAGCCTTGTCCTTCTTTATATGAAGCCATTGAGAGCGCATGTTGAAACAGCTGCAAGGTTTGCGGAAACAATGTCTCATTATTTAGAGTGCCATGCAACAATGGCCGGCGTTCGTGTTAACAGCTAAATCAAAGAATCAAACCTTACAGTCACTTTAATTAGACTCTATACTTGAAAACTAATGTTTTAAGCACCATCCAATCATCATCATAAGCTCTCAAGTTCATAATACACCCCCTCTACCCACACACCCTCACACACACACACACACACACACACACACACACACACACACACACACACACACACACACACACACACACACTTTTTTCCACAAAAATATTAACCACAGGCATTACCACTGTCACACCTGGCCATGTTAGAGACAGGTGTGGTCTCCTCCTGTCTGGATCGGGTGTATTTTTCCTCTCTCCTCTTGCACAATCCCCTTCTGCTTGGCGAGAAATTAGCTATTGCAAAGATGAGCCTCTCAGTAGAGCAACATTACAGTGTCTCTCTGTGCTTTTTATCACAACAGACGGTTGCTAAGATGTAATTATCGCTGTCTCCCTCTGATAGACTGAGCCACAGGCTGAAAAGGTAATATGGATTATCACAATAGTTCTACGGCTCAATACTGCTATCTAACTTTATCCATTTATCTGCAATGATAGGAATCCTTTGTGTTGTGCGCCAGTGTAGCATGTATCTAAATAATAAAGGCTATTGTCTCGCTTCAGAAGCGAACGGATTGTCTTTTTAATTTCGCCAGTTTTATTATTGTTAATATTCATGCCATGACAGCTGCGTGCGTGAAACTGAAATATTGAGCCCAAAACAAACAAACAAAAAAAACATGGCTGTGAAAAAAAAGTGAAGAGAATCCAGAGAGATTAGGTGAAATAAATCCTGCCGCACATCCTCGATCTGTTTACAATCAAAAAGCAGGAATGTTTCTGTATCACCTATAATATTACAGCACACCATCAAGGATAAATATTTCTCTCTCCTCTTCACACTACCTCTTTCTGTCCCTCCCTCTGCTCCTGTGTGTGTATGTGTGTGTGTGTGTGTGTGTGTGTGTGTGTGTGTGTGTGTGTGTGTGTGTGTGTGTGTGCGCGTGTGAGAGCAAGCGGCGAGCGCTCGGCTTTGAAGAGTATATATAAAATAGATGACATTTTTTCCTTTTCTCTCTAATTTTGAGTGCCTCTTTTCTCTCAGCGGATCTATTCAAGCTTTCAATACCCCCTCCCTTTCTCGTGTGCTTTTCTCAGCAAGCAGGAGGGTTTTACTTTACTCCTTTGTCATCCTAATTGATTGCATTAACCTTTTGAGTATTGAATTTCCTGTGCATCACGCCGAGCACAATGTGGAATATTATCATAATCCCTCCAAGTAATGGACACAGGGCAATCAACAATGCTTTAGGAAAAGTACATCTTTGAAAGATGGAGCATCTTATTATTTCCAATCAAAAGCCTCCGTCGGACTGGCAGGCTTCGAGAAACTTTGAAAGCCGTTTTGAAGGTGTTGTGTCTTTTCGGCGATCTTTCAAGTGAGCTTTTAAGGGGTTTTTGTTGGAAAAGCTAACGTGGTTTCAAGAAACATCTTTTCCAGATGCTAATGACACACCGATGTAGAACGAGGGCTTGGATAATCCGATGTTTTAGTATCAACTTACAACGTTTTAGCTTCGATCCCATCATGCCGTTCCCGAATTTTCCCTATAAATGTTTTTTTTTAAAATTGCGCCATAGTATACGAATGCTAATAAAACACGGCGTTGGGTTTAACCCTTATGTCCAGCTGACTTACAGAGAAAAACACTGTAATCATGAAACACTGTTCATTATCATGCGACTAGACTGTTATTACTATTTCTGTGCTGCTATTCATGTCCATCTGAGTGTGGAGCACGGTGAAAGAGTGAAAACAGACACAGCAGAGCCACATGAGGAGCCCAGAGCTTCATCAGCTGAACGACAGCCAGTGCTTGTGTGTATTGATATGGTAAATTGTGTAGGTGTGTGTGTGTGTGTGTGTGTGTGTGTGTGTGTGTGTGTGTGTGTGTGTGTGTGTGTGCGTGTGTGTGCGTGTGTGTGTGTGTGTGTGTGTGTGTGTGTGTGTGTGTGTGTGTGTGTGTGTGTGTGTGTATGGCAGGGCCACCCACTCACCTGAAACAGCACTCACAGTGGTTTTCTCTTCTAAAGCTGAGATGAGCCATTCAACACACACAGACACACACACACACACACACACACACACACACACACACACACACACACACACACACACACTCATCTTTGTACTTATACTATGTTAGTGTGGGCTCATTTGGAGGAAATCTCATACACACATTCCCAGGAATTACAACTACATACAAGTTACAGGAACTTTGTATACAACATCGGACCCAGTATAGGTGCAGTTTATTAGGAACATCTGTATACCTGCTCATGTGGCTGAAGTGCATAAAATCCTGTAGGTATAGCCTAGGAGCTTCAGAAAATTTTCACATTAACTGCCAGAATGAGGGGAAAATTTCAACTGAATGATTTCTGACTGCGGCTCTGGTTAAAGGTCTCGGTTGTTGTTGGGCCCTTGAGCGAGGCCCTTAACACACTCTGCTCCAGGAGTGCTGTACCATACCCTGTGCTCTGAAAACAACCTCCAAAGTCGGTACTGTATATACAAAAAATAAAGGCTTCTATTTTATTCTATGGTGTAAAATGTGCTTGTTTGAGTGTTTGTATAACTTCTGATCTCCTGGAAATTTCACACACAACAGTCTGTAGAGTTTAGAATGGTGCAATAAAGAACATACATTATTGAGCAACGGTTCTCTGAACAGAAATGTCATGTTGTTGAGAGACAGGAGAGAGAAAGGTAAAATGAACTCGGTTAAACACTCTGTACAACTGGGGTGAGCAGAAAAGCATCTCAGATCCAACATCATGTCAAACCCTGAGGAATACAGCAGCAGAAGGACACATCAGGTTCCTCTTCTCTCAGTCAAGAACAGAAAGCTGAGGCTGTAGTAGACAAAAACTGGACAAGCTGGTGTGATGAATCTTGTTTACTGCTGTGGCTCATATATGCTTGGATCAGAATTTGGCACTAACAACATGAAATCCATGGACCCGACCTGCCTTGGATCAACAGTCCTGGCTGGCGGAGGTGGTGTGATGGTGTAAAGATTGTGTGATTTCTTTTCACACATTGGAGCTTTTAATACCAATCATTCATCACATAACCCTTCATGGCCACAATTTACCTATCTTCTAAAGGCTGCGTACAGCATGATGCACCATGCCTCAAAGCAAACCTGGTTTCAGGAACATCACAATGAGTTCAGTTTTCTTCAGTGACCTTCCGATCAGCGGATCTAAATCCAGTAGATCATCTCTGGGATTTGGTCCAACGGGAGATTCACAGCATGAATGTGAACTTAAAAAAATCAACATGGAGCAGAATCTCAAAAGGAAAGTTTCAAACATCTAGTGGAATCCATGACATGAAGAATTGAGGCTTTTCATTAGTCACTAGTTTTTAAATAGAAAACTCTATTTAATCAGATTCAGAAGTGTGTCCTTAATTAACAAAAATAATAATCAAATCGTTAACAAGATGATTTATTTTTTTCAAATAGATAATTCCTTAACATTTTCAGAAGGAGTCTGCTGTGTCAGAGTTTCATAACACTCAGAGATAAAGCTGTAACGTTTTGCGATACGAGATGTCTGATATCAGGACGTACAGCGTCTTCGGCGCTGTGTGCCGCCTCATGCATATCTCTATCGTGACAAGCTGCTTTTTTAGTCTTATTAACTTCTGCAGAGAGTAAATAATAGAGGTGGTGAAGGAACAACTGATTTTAGCAGTTTAAAAACAGGAACTAACTTGTTTCACAGATGTTCCACATAATTAAATGTGACTACAAACATATGAAAAGTCATTCATAAATAAAATAATTGTTAAAAAAAAAAGGTAAAGGTAGCTGTAAAGGAACAGAAAGAAGAACCTTTCTGGAGATACTGTACCACGGAGAAAAAAAAAAGTATGCTGTTACATGGCATTAGCATTATATTGTTCCAAATAGAGTGAAATTCAGAAGTCTTGCATTTGCAATATTTTCGAATTTAGTGCCAAAAACTTTACTACAGCTTAAACGATCAGGAATAATTTCAGTAGAAAGTAGACTCTTGGAAATATTTACATGAATTTCACAAGTCAAATCCAGCCCTACTTCACTGGAAGAGATAATCGTCAAGGACAAACGTGTTAACACGGTCAATAGCAAACATTTGCTTAAATGTTCATTGGCCAAGAAATAGTGTCTTGTATATTCAGGATGTTCACTGTTTCCTTACTATCTTTTCTCATTCTATAACTTTTTTATTTCAGGTTTGTTGTCTTTAGATCATTTCAGATTTTTATACAATGTCTAGCATCATCAGCACTCTCGAGTGACACTCTGAAGTAGCCTTTCGGTGTCACATGAAGCGAAATCTGCAGTATTTCCAGCTTCTCGGATGACCGACTTTAATTCGCAGAAGGAACCGGAGGAGCGCGTATGACGTCTAACAGATAAAACGTCAGTGCTCTGCTCTGCCAGGCTTTTCACTGTCATTATAGCGACAAAAAAACTCTTCTTTCATCAAAACCAGTGCTCCTATTGGTAATGGGACATGGCTTGTTGAATTTCTGCGTCGTAACAAAAGGCCGTGTCTGCCTATGGGGCTCGACTGCACGCAGCCACCTGGCTCTTCTGTCCCTCTCTTTTGTATTTCAGGATTTATTCAACAAAACCCTGAAAAGTGGAGCGCTGCGGGGAAAAAAAAGAGCGGCAAACTGACTTTTCAGGTTTTTAATGGGAGTGTAAACAACAGGGCAACGCATAAAATTAATTGATTGTTAAGCAACACAGAAGCTGTGTTATCACGTTTCCCTGGTAACTGAATTATTGTCTGGTTGCTTAGATGAACTGAAGCAAAACAGCCTTTAATTCATGTGACATACGATAGATCAGCTATATATATATATATATATATATATATATATATATATTTTCACCTGCATGTGGAAAGAAATCAATCGAAAGAGACCCTTATATAAAGGCTGGTGTGGTTTCTGATCAATAATCATTGTAAAGCACAGATACAGTGTCATGCTTTGATGGGTTCAGGTTAGACATTAGAGATATCAGATGCTCGTATTTATAGAAAAAGTTTTCAAATGATGATCAACGGTGCCGGGCTCTCCATTTTAGGCAGCAAAAAGTCCACAAAGCTCATTTTGAGGCTCTTTTTTTTTTTTTGTGCTAAACACATCGCATGACGAAATGGAGGATTTGGTTGAACGAGTGGTCAAGGTCGTTTAAAGAGACGCCGCCACCGGGCTGCCTCACCTGCTGAAACCTCTGCCTTTCATATTCAAATGTGCAAAAGCACAGAGCCACAAGCTGTAAAAAACATGTCTCATCTCCGTCGTCCTGACATAACTCTCAGGTCAAGGCTGACAAGCTGACATAACGTGTGGGGAGAAAAAAAAAAAAAAAACGAGTGTGTAGCACAGTCCTCATGAGATCTGCTTTCAATTCTGAAACTGAAAACAAATGTAAGGTCGTAAATGGGATGGGATGATGGAAGTCCTGGGTCGTTAGGGGAAGCGAAATGAGCCACTGAGAAGTTCTGAACAAAGTTCTGACCACGACTGAGTAGGTCGTTTAGAGGAACCTTATTACCTCGTTACACAAGCGTTTACTGCATGATGCACTGTTTCCACATCTAATAACGGGTGATAAATGACAGAATAACCCGTGCATGATTGCTTTCTCTGTGTTTTAACACACTGTCAAACAAACTGCATGGAAAAGGAAAGAGCTGGACGCAGATCCCGGAGGTCTCTGATCTCTGATTTTTGAGATCTTCTACTTTGGTCAGCACGGAACACAATGTTGGCATTTTCAACATTTACTTCAGCGACTGACACTCGGTGTCATATTTTCAGCTATTTTCCAAACCAGCTGTCAGCTACTCATATTCTCCGAGCTCTAAAGTTTAAAAGCAGTTGAAAAAGGCTCACTACTGACACACGTGCACTATTTCTTTCACTTTGTAAATTCTCAGGCTTTTCACATGCACAGGGTGGTTGTTTGATTTGCCCCACCCGTGCGTTTTTATGGCTTTTATAACTTTGTTTAAACAAAATATGCTCTCTTTATCTTCTATTTTTTTTTTATCTGTCTCCCAGCTTGATGTTTTACTGTTTTTCTCGCCTGGTATCGTACGTCCATGTGAATCCAGTACTTAAAAAAAAAAAAAAAAAAAACACATAAAAAGGGATCTGATCTAATCTGGTTGCTGCTTGGTTGCTTATTTTCAACAGGTCCATCAAAAACCCCACCTCCTTTACTGCACCCGGCTCGTCTCCGTCTCCGTCTCGCTATCTGCCTGACCCACATGCTAGTCACATGGCCTGTTTTTTTTTTTTTCTGGTCAGGCATTTTATGGAAAACCTGTGGGAAAGATAAATCCACAAGGTTTTTCAGTGTTTTTTTTCTCCTACCTCACCCTTTCAGGAGGAAGCGGCCCGAAGAAGGTGCTCTTGTTTCGGATTCAGCCGACCCTGCGCTATACGTGACATCTTTAGCCGTGACAGCTACCACATCCTCGCAATTTGATTGGACTTCCTTTCTCCTTTTGCATTGTGTACTCGTGTCACTGCTGCATGCCTTCGGACATGCTGTCTGGAGACCTACAGGAGGCTGTGGGTGGCAGAAAAAAGCGTTAAGCAGGTCTGAGATCGGGCCGAGCATTAGGTTCTGCGCCGTGACCTGTTCCCCTTCACACTGGTGTCTGCCTGTAAATTTTCTGCTGCCCTTGCTATTCAGCCAATTACACCAAAAGAGCTTTAGTGATTTTTTTTTCCCCTCTCTTAACTCTCTCTATCTCCATCTGGGTCTATATTTATTTATTTATTTATTTATTTATTTATTTATTTATTTATTCCACAGACGAATGCAAAGCATCTTTGAAGGTTATAAAAAAAAAATGCTGAATTTCATTGCGCTCATAACGCAAATCTTTTTCTTTTCTTTTTTTTCGTTCGCCTGATCAATACGTGTCAGCTTCGCTCGCTCCGTAAAACAAACGGCCGCTCCATATAAATCAGCTAAATCGGTCGCACACCTCCTTCGAATTCAAATATAGGTTCAAACAAATAAGCGATTATTAAAAACGAGGCGACTTGCTGCAGGACGGAGAAATGAAGACGAATAAAGTGTCAACACACAGAGGTGAGAGAGAGAGAGAAAGAGAGATCTGGCACGACTCAAAGTCAGGAGGAACATTCTGTTTTGTTCCAAACAATGTGGACCTCAGCCACGCTAAACATGCTATTCTAGTATATGACTATATGTGTGGAGATTGTCAAAATGGACTCCGGTAGGACTCCAGTTACAGGCACATGTGCACGGAGCGGAGAATTCCGACAGCTCGTAATTTGTCTATAAAAAGATTATTTGATAGCGAGAAAAATCTATGCGGGAAGGTTTAGGTTTAAACTCTTCTGCTCATTTTTTTTTTTTGTCGTCATACAACAAATTTGAAACAAGGTTATTTATCTTGAATTCATTGTGCACAGTGTTGCTCACGCATATCACCACAACGACAAGTGCACAAAATGACTAAAAGTTTTAAGAGAAATAGATTTGTATTTTTTTTCCCACTCCTGGAATGTGAAATAAGTTCACTCAGATTTTTTTTTTTTTAAATCACGCTTCGGACGATTACCGCTTCCTGTTTATCCCTAATATATTAAGATCTTACATCAGAAATGCTTGTGAAAAATACTCCAGTGTTCCAACATTATTGGTAGTGCAGATGGCAAACATTGGACTCAAAGTTCCAGAAGGTTCCACAGCTACGGGATATGACACAAATACATTCAGTAGCAGCGGAGACTATTGTCTGAGAATGTGAGCTGTGTACACAGGAGGAGGTGATTGATAGATAGATAGATAGATAGATAGATAGATAGATAGATAGATAGATAGATAGATAGATAGATAGATAGATAGATAGATAGATAGACAGACAGACAGGTAGATAGATAGATAGATAGATAGATAGATAGATAGATAGATAGATAGATAGATAGATAGATAGATAGATAGATAGATAGATAGATAGAGTTGGCAGGCAGGTACTGTAGGTAGGTAGGCAGGTACTTTATTAATCCCCACTGGAGATTTGGTTTGCATGAGCAGCCGAACATAGCCATACAATGCAAGTTTAGTTTAGTTTAGTTTAGTTTAGTTTAGTTTATTAATTTATAAAGCACATTTAAAAACAACAGCCGTTGCAGCCAAAGTGCTGTACATCAAGTAAAAACAAACATGAACAGTGCAAAAGTAAAAACACAAACCAAAAGAAAACACATAAAATTCTACACCTTCAAACAGAGTTAAAACATACAGAACACAAGTGGGTTTTTAAATACAAAGGATAAATGATATAGAAATACAAACAGAATTAAAGTGGGTACAGAAGATACAGGTAGATGTGAGATGAAAGTACTAAAGTGCTGCTGCATCACTCTTTTATTGTTAACATGGTATATGGTCAAGGTCTAATTCCCAGTACATTTACATTTACATTTACCGTATTTGGCAGACGCCCTAATACAGAGCGACGTACATAAGTGCTTAAATCTCTAACATCGAATACATTAATGCTGGTTCACTAGGTTACATACTTAAGATACCATGAGTTTAAAACATTTGTTCAAAGTTACAATGAAAAAGTGTCAAAGGTTGTATTTTTTTTTTAATGCAAAAGATAAGGAAAGAAGTGCTAGTTGAAGTGTTTCCTGAATAAGTAGGTCTAAGGACGGATTGCGTTCATACTGTAGGTAGACCTGCCAGCAGTGCATTGCAGTAATCCAGTCTAGAAATGACAAGAGACTGAACAAGTACCTGAGCAGCCTGTGTGGACAAAAATGGCCGAATCCTTCTAATGTTGTAGAGAAGAAACCGACATGAGCGAGTCACATTAGCAACATGAGAGGAAAAGGACAGTTTGATTGTCCATGGTTACCCCAAGGTTAGAACCATCACAGTAGAACCAGTAGAACCATCACAGCTACTCGAATGACACAGACTGACATGTCGAAAGAAGTGAATCCAAAAATCATGCATAAAATAAATAATAATAATAAACAAATCAATTTTCAGAATATTAAGCTGAATACACAAGTCATTCCGGCCCCTAAAAGCCGCTCCAGAAAGATCTTGTCCATTATAGGGAAGTAGATAACCTTTTAAAAAGTCTGATTTATTTCCTGACCTGCCTCTTTAACGGAGCCATTTATATAGAGCTTCACTTCTGGTCTAAACACTAACAATCTGAGGATTGTTTCTTCTTCCATCGTTCCATCAGACTCCGCACTGCATTAATGTTTTTGCTTTTAACGATACCACGTACCCGAGTACGTCGGGTACCCGGTGTTTGTAAAGCTATTACTAGAATGTTGAACATGGTTGAGAGCTACAAAGCAGTCAGGGGAATTCCAGCATCTCACATTCTGCTGCTAAAAGTGCAGGGCTTTAGATCTGGACCAGATATATTTGAGGTTTGAGACATTTGTTCTCTTCGTCGTTATGAAGCCGAGACCCTGATTAGGAAGTTTATATTTAACCCCATGGAGCCGGTGACAGTAAATGAGGTAGGTATGAGGCGAGATCGTGGTTAACATGATCTATAAGCCGTTAACATCGACGTGGTATAATCAAGGGATCATCTCTTATATCTTTTAAGTTGCATTTACACGAGAATGTAGATGTCATTTCTTTAGAAATTGGTCTGATTGTACGAGACAAGATTAGAGACACAGTTCAGTATGTTCACTTTCCCAGGTGAAAGATTCCCGAATGTTGTTTTACTGGCTCTCACATCTACACTTTACCACAATTTACTGCTTTTTATAACCCTTTAAGCATTTCTCCTCACTTAGAGTAATAATATATAGTTGTATACTGTACAGTACTGTAAAAAAATGCTTCAATGCTCAGGCATTAACTCAAATTATCAGAGGCCAAAAAATGGAATTTGCACCTATTTTGGTTGTGTCCGTGTTCAGCAGTGAATTTCCCACACACACACACACACACACACACACACACACACACACACACACACACACACACACACACACACACACACACATACACAAATGTTTTTCAATGTAAATGGTGATATCAAACCCATTTCTGATCTATTTGATGTCTCAAGTGCTCATTAATAAACATCTAAATAGAATAGAATAGAATGGAATTGGGGATGTGGTAGCTCAGTGGTTAAGATGTACTACTGAACGGTAGATCATGGTTTCAAATCCCAGGTCCATCAAGCCCCTGAGCGAGGCCCTTAACCCTTAATTGCTCAGTTGTATAAATTGAAATAAAGATGTCCTTCATTCTGGATGACGGTGTCTGCGAAATGCTGTAGATGAATAGAAGCCTGTATTTTTGTCAGATATACATTATTGCACAGTGAAATTTTTTCCTCGCATATCCCACCTTTGGAAGTTGGGGTCAGAGCACAGGGTCAGACATGCTTCTTTACCCCTGGAGCGGAAAGAGATAAGGGCCTTGCTCAGGGACCCAACATGAAGGCTTTATTTTCAACCACTAAAATTTTGTGTACTATTATCCCAACAGAAAAAACAAATGTCTCATGGTGAAAGCCATGATCCATTTTATATTGGACTTGCGGTGATAAAATAATTCAGAGATGTGGATCAGAAGCTTGTGAGTATAAATCCCAGGTCCACTATGTTGGCACTGCTACTGTAGGCCCCTGAGCAAGGCCCCTTAACCCCCAGTTGTGCAAAATGAGATAAAATGTAAGTCGTTCTTCATAAGTGTGTCTGCCAAATGCAGTAAGCGTAAAAATCATGTGTTCTCTGAGTGACGTACTGTACTCACGTACACAGCTAATCATGGATCTCCTAGAGCTCATGTATGTGGAAGAGGGCAGACAGCTTATTCTTTTAAGTAAGGCACCATGAGCAATTCTTTACTTCATATGCATTTGTTTACAGTCACCCTGATTTATTTATTGCAAGTATTATGTGAATTGCCATGTAACCAGTAGGGAGGAGGGAAAAGCTTTACTGTTCTTGCATTCTTGTTTGTTTGATGAATCTTAGTGGATTCTTTTCATATGTTCTCTTCTTTATTAGACTGGCAGTTAGCTCAGAGGACTACAGAACAACATGAAAAGCAGGTTTGATAACCTTGTGAATCAAATGTCACGCAATTGTTCATTTTCTACGTACGAGCAAGATTCTGGTGACAGATTCGTGCAAGAATGTGACAATATTATGCAAATGAGTAAATCAACAAATCCAAACTGAATTGTCATCTAAAGTGACTTGTTTCAGCTACCTGTGTTTAGTTTCCCTTCACTTGCAGTTGGTGGTACATAATGTAAACAAAGCCACGTTCACATGTTTATCAACCAACCAAATCATTTTCTGTTATTATTTTACACTTTGACTATAACCGTTTTATATACAGTAAGAGCTTACAAAGGCCATATACAGTACATTACATGCCAGAGGCAAAGTGCAAACGGCTTAAACAAAACAGAAGGACTAGATGACTTGTTGTATAAGGACCAGGCTGTGTGTATATATATATATATATATATATATATATATATATATATATATATATATATATATATATATATATATATACCACTAACTTCTCTGAGAAGGTACTGAGCCATGTTGGGACCAGGAGTAGACCTCAGCAGCTTTCCTGAGCACCGGGGCGCTCGGCTTTGTCTCTCTCACCATCTGCGTTTTGCTGTAAACGTGCATTAGCATCCGGCACAGGATTAGTGAGCAAAATCCCTGGGTTTTTCGACCAGTTGACAAATATCAGATTTGTCTCAAAAAATTAGCTCCATCCATATCTCCTGCCATATGACACACAAAAAGATTATCTTTAATACCCAGTTGGCTTGAGTATGGAAAAAAGTAGATTAAAGTTTAGCGCTATCGACCAAGCCACTTATATTAGATCTCACAGATCTACTCAGTTTCAGACCCAACCTGCCAGAATGGCTGTTATTTTTGCTTGTTTTGTTTGTCCAGAAACAACTAATAGCGATATTTATCTTATTAATCGTCACCCAATCCAGTGTCTAAAGCTTGTCTTTTTAGTATATGGGTTTTAAACAAACATGGGGAGTAGTTAAAGAGTGTTAAGTGAATAAAGGCAGCAGGTGTCCTTTTAGCAGAGGCTTTGTAGTGCTGCCTGGATGCTGTGCTGTTGTTTTAGCTTTGCATTGGCCTATAGCGGGGGGTGGAGGGCGAAACAGGCCTCGCGGGTGACCTGAGACCCCACTACTGTCCCATTGTGAGCACTTTTGTGCAAAGGTAGCTGCCATGTTTGATCTCAGCTGCTGTTAGAAAAGAAACACAACAAAAGAACAGGGCCTGTGCATTAGCATGACGTGAAATACAATCAGTATCAAGTGTAGTTTGTTACAAGTCCTTTGTTTCTCATGTTGATGTGATATCCATTTGTTCTGAGTTTATATATAAAAGTAAAAAATAAAAAAAACATAGTGCCATAAGTTTCCGGAGAAGCTAATTGACTTTGAGGCTGATGGTTTTTCAGCTTTCTGTCCAGTTTTGTTGAGGCTGTGTCCTCTGGGGCCTCAGAT
Organism: Tachysurus fulvidraco; assembly: GCF_022655615.1. Taxonomy (NCBI): domain Eukaryota; kingdom Metazoa; phylum Chordata; class Actinopteri; order Siluriformes; family Bagridae; genus Tachysurus; species Tachysurus fulvidraco. The sequence goes on from NC_062540.1 coordinate 15,706,304, forward strand.
TCCTGGTTGTAACTGATGAGAGCGGAAGCCGACGAGGTCTTCTGTTCCTCTCGTGCAGTCTAAGATGCTTTTTTGTTCATAGAAACTGTTAAAATGGGTTATTTTAGTTACCAGAGACTTCCCGTGCTGTCAAAGGAGTCTAGCTACGTTATTCTGATCGTTTTCATCCACAGGCTAGTGACACACCAAGGCAAAATAAACAAACAAACAAACAAATAAATAAATAAATAAATATTTTTATTCGTTTTATTTTATTCACATTCAGCTTATATATTTGTTATATTTTGCTTTATATAAATTTCTCCTTTTGTTTGTATACATATTTCTATTTACCTTTTTTATTGTACATTTTTTTTGTACATATATTTTAATTCTCTTTTCATTCTATTTTTCTTTATTTTTTTGTCCTACTGTGTGCGCTTCTGTATGTGACGAATAAACTTTGAATTCCATGAGAGATCAGAGGAGAATGTTCAGACCCTGAAGTTAAGGCTGTGGATTGCCTGGATTGCCTTCAACATTTACAACATCTTCGAGTTTATAAACAAGCTTTAAACACTACAGAGGTCCTTCTCAGGCTGCTAATACGGATGATGGAAGGCTGCAAGTCCATGTTGTAGCATTGCACGTTCTTGTTATGAATATGCTGCAAATCTAGTGTCATTCAGATGCTTTCTGAAGCATTCTGTGGAGCTATAAGATAAAATCCTTAATCGTATTTGTATCTGTATCTATTTACAACATTCTTCATTCCGAATCATGTATTCGTATTCGGTTTCATCCTTACGTCGCGAGTAGCACTAAAAGGCATATTACTTTAGATAAATTTCATTAGAAAAGCTAATTTGCAACGTGATGAAGCAAGTTACAATTCCGCTTACTAGCTATTACAGATTACGGCGCAGCAGGACATTGTCCTTAAGCTTACGCTAAATAAGTATGTTCCCATCCCCATTTAATTAACATGCTCTTAATAACGGTGTGGAGGGAGCACACTGGTCTCCTGTGCACCTGCACACACAGGATGCTGCCTCCGTGCTCTCTTTCAGGACCACCTTCATACCCAGAGGTTGCCTCCTCAACGCAGGAGCCCATAAATGAAATTAAGGTGTCAATTAGTCAATTACGGCATAATAACTCGGAGGGCAGACGTTTAGAGGCCGAGTGCACCTCAGCTAAGTTCATTTCCTCCGGTCCAGGAGCCTGCATTTGGCACACGTCACTCTCCGGCCCAGAGCCGCTGCACAAGGCCGAGCGACTCACTAATTCTGTTTACTAGTGGATATCTTTCTGGATCAACAATTTCCTTTCATGGTTTAGGTTTTTTATTTATTTATTTATTTATTTATTTATTTATTTATTTATTTATTTTTATTCCAGATGCAAGGATGCCGTTTTTCTCCTTCAATATGGCTTCAGAGAATTTTATAATTTAGTAATTAAAATCTTTGATAGGCTCTAGAAATTGCATCTAATTGAATTTAATGGGGAGATGAATTTCAATTTTATTTGATTACCGGGAACCCTGGCATAGGTATTTATGGAAAAAAACTGTACAAAAATATGCTGTGTGGGCTAAGATGGCATAATAAAATTAGAGATAATCAGATTTCTCTGTCATGAATTTCGCTCTAATTTCACTATAATTTTCCATTAGATAGCTGGTTTACAAATATTTGCTCATCTACGATGGAAGAAGCTATCTGTCTAAAGCGATTATGGTCAAGGCCTTCAGAAATGTGGCCCTTTCTCTCTGTGTTTTTAAAACCAGATTGCGTGGGACCAAAATTAGGCAGATTGCATTAGGACCGTCTGCATCCGGGAGAGATACTGAAACATAATGATTAGAGGCAGGGGATGAAAGCAGTGTCAGGAAAAAGGGTTTCGTCTGTGAACGATGTTTTTAAAGTGAAGCTCAGGTTTATATCCTGGTACAGGAGAGATGTTTGCATCTCTGCACTTGTGCCTGCTACATGTACAGTATATGCAAACAAGACGCTGCTGATTGTCTGCTCGTCTTGAGTGGCATCTCGATACCGGTAAACTAATTTGATCGAGTCGTTTCCGTTTCTTAAGATCACTAGCAGCAATCAGAACGATGGCCAAATAGTCGGTGATGAGTTCCAGCTGCCACTGTTTAAGACGTGCTCGGAGTTTAGTATGCGAGATGCTCACCCTGAAAGAAATAAATTAATAAAGAAAGAAAGAAAGAAAGAAAGAAATAAACAAGGCTTTCCATCCAGACGTGAGGAGGAATAATATCCAGCATCACAGACTTGCTAGAACAATACAAGGGCAAGCGCTTTCTCTGGCCTTCTTTTCAAAGCCCTGTGCTACACTCCAGCATTGTCGCATTCAATTTCCTGTCAATTTCTCCGATCCAGACTTGAGAAAAGTGGCTGAGAAAAAAAAGAGGTAAAAAAAAAAAAAGTTCAGCCTTATTTTTAGTACTGAAATAATTCTCAACAGGCGATCTTTTTTCACTCAAGAAAGATGATGCTACTCGTCTCTGTGTGCCTTTTCTCCTCTTTTTTTCCTCCTCTTGCTCTTTTTGGCTACACCTCTCAGTTGCCCACTCAGTCTGTGCTGCCCCACTGGCTGAGACAGCGAGAGGGTTCAAACACAATCTAACTCTCAGCAAAGGTCAGATTTCTCACTCCGCATGGCCCCAGGCCTCGGGCACAAAAGCCCCTCGATTCACATCTTTCAAGCGGGCGTGGGCTTTTGTCCTGCCGGAGCTAGGCGCTTGGAGCGGGCGGCCATCAGACCAGCCCCTCCTGGAGTGCGCAGTCAGGGGCAGCTAAACGTCTGGCCCTTGCGTCCCTTTGACTGATGTAGCCCTGCCATGTCACAGCCCCCACCCCGCTCGGCCCCATGCCCTCATGCCCCCATGCCCCGAGCATCCCATCATAATAGGCCACATCAAACGGCATTCAGCTCCACTTCGAAAAAACAGAGACGGCAGCAGAAAAAAAAAGAAGATTGCTCACCCGTGTTTGCCTCGGCATACGGTGCAGTCAAGTCGATATGGCTACTTAGGAATTTCACTACATTCACTACAGTCCTTGTGCTGCATGCAGAGCCGTGAGTGAGTGAGTGAGTGAGTGAGTGAGTAAGTGAGTGATAAAGGGATAGAGTGAGTGAGTGAGTGAGTGAGTGATAAAGGGATAGAGTGAGTGAGTGAGTGAGTGAGGGAGTGAGGGAGAGAGTGTGTGAGGGAGGGAGTGAGGGAGAGAGTGAGGGAGGGAGTGAGGGAGAGTGAGTGAGTGAGTGAGTGAGTGAGTGAGCGAGTGAGTGAGTGAGGGAGAGTGAGTGAGTGAGTGAGCGAGTGAGTGAGTGAGGGAGAGTGAGTGAGTGAGTGGGTGAGTGAGTGAGCGAGTGAGTGAGTGAGGGAGAGTGAGCGAGTGAGTGAGTGAGGGAGAGTGAGTGAGCGAGTGAGTGAGCGAGTGAGTGAGTGAGGGAGAGTGAGTGAGGGAGTGAGTGAGGGAGAGTGAGTGAGTGAGGGAGAGTGAGTGAGTGAGGGAGAGTGAGTGAGCGAGTGAGTGAGCGAGTGAGTGAGGGAGAGTGAGTGAGCGAGTGAGTGAGCGAGTGAGTGAGTGAGGGAGAGTGAGTGAGCGAGTGAGTGAGTGAGGGAGAGTGAGTGAGCGAGTGAGTGAGAGAGTGAGGGAGAGAGTGAGTGAGGGAGAGAGTGAGGGAGCGAGTGAGTGAGGGAGAGAGGGAGGGAGGGAGAGAGTGAGGGAGCGAGTGAGTGAGGGAGAGAGTGAGTGAGTGAGGGAGAGAGTGAGGGAGCGAGTGAGTGAGGGAGAGAGTGAGGGAGAGAGTGAGTGAGTGAGTGAGTGAGTGAGTGAGTGAGTGAGTGAGTGAGTGAGTGAGTGAGGGAGTGGAGTGAGTGAGTGAGTGAGTGAGTGAGGGAGAGAGTGAGTGAGTGAGGGAGAGAGTGAGGGAGCGAGTGAGTGAGGGAGAGAGTGAGGGAGAGAGTGATTGAGTGTGTGAGTGAGTGAGTGAGTGAGTGAGTGAGTGAGGGAGAGAGTGAGTGAGTGAGGGAGTGAGTGAGTGAGTGAGTGAGCGAGCGAGCGAGTGAGTGTGTGTTTGCGGTTAGAGAGCAGTAGCTGCTGCATAAAGACGGTTTATGGTTGTAGTATTAGTTGTGAAAGCTCCGTGTGAGACTTGCATGAGAGAGTGAACTGCCAGGGGCTCTCGCTGCTTAAGGTGGGATCATGTGACCATTGTTTGATTATGACTCATCCTCCTAATTACTGAATCAACCAGAACCTGTTTTCTGCATACTGTATGTGAGACAGTTAGCAAACAGGAACTAGGGATTGACTCATTTCACAGAATTATAAGCCATCACCTAAAATATACATTTCCTCTTTTCAAAACATTTTTCTCAGTGCTTTTTTTTTTTTTGAAGTTTTACTTTTGATCTATATAGCAGACCTCTGTACACGCTGTGGGTTTGTGTCCTCTGTGCCGTGTTCGACAGAGTCTCTGCGTGTCCTTGTGTCCAGGACCTCAAAAAAAGGACTACATTTCACTTTGTGGAATTATGCTAATCGGGGAAATATGGTGAAAATGTTCAGCGTGCACTTTGCATGCCACGATGGAAGAAACTGCCAGGCAAATAAGGGCCTTGTCTTATAAAGTATTCATTGCCACCTGGTAACGGCCGCCGTTTATCATTTCACCTGAAATTACAATGAAAACTGATACCTTATCAGAGGGACAGAGGGACAGACAGAGAGGAGGGGAAGAGTAAAAAAGAAAGGGAGGAACCCGGTGACGGAGGGAGGGAGCGAGCGAGGGAGCGAGGAATGGAGGGAGGGACGAGTGTTCGGGGGATGGTTACGCTATACGCTATTTTTTCTCTCTCTCTCTCTCTCTCTCTCTCTCTCTCTCTCTCTCTCTTCATAATTTAACCAACTGTTCTGAGATCAGGTTACTCACTCCACTTAGTATGATGTTCAGCTCTGCCCACAGAATATTACAGCAATTTTAGTTTGCTATTTTTTTTTTATTTTATTTTTTTTTTTTTTATGAGACCTTATTTGATATACTATCATCAGATCACAAATTTTTTAAATATATATTCGATTTTTTTTTTATTTTTTACTTAAATTCTAAAAATCAGACGCCGCGATAATTTTTTTTTATTCCTCAACTTTCCATCAAGTTTATTGCTAGTTATTAAATGTCACCGAGAACCGACTTTTCGTTTTCTGGAACATAATATAAGTCTGATTCGCCGAGCCGATACGGTAACCTTCGTTTAAAAAAAATGAAAGAAAGAAAGAAAAAAAAAACAAAATTCCATTTGGTAGCAGAAATGTTGGAATATAAAATATGTAATGAGCCATGCAGACATTTTTTTTTTTCAAAACCCTCCACCGCTCCCTCCCTCCTTATTTGCTCATTTGCATGGGGCTGGACTCTGAGGTGTGGGGCAGCCTGTAGAAAGCAGAGAAAGAAAAGCCCGACCCATTGAGGGGAGGAGAGAAAAAAAGTCTGCTCCAGTTCCTGCTCTTCCGTAATTTCCTATAACCAACTGCTTGGGGTGTGTGTGTGTGTGTGAGTGAGAGAGAGAGTGTGTGAGCAAACTAGAGAGCGAGCGAGGGAGAGAGAGAGAGAGAGACACAGGGACACAGAGGGAGAGAGAGAGAGAGAGAACGAGGGGGCCATCTCTGTGTTCTCTCACCTACACCCCCCCCTCATCAAAACACAAGGAGGAGGGGCCAGAACGAGCTGCCAATCAACTTCACTCGTGGCAGCCGGCATTATCTCGCCTGAAAACTATTGACAGATTACATGTCAAGGAGTTTAGTACATGATTGAGAGAGAGAAAAAAAAAAGACTCTTTATTGCCCACTTATTCTAGTCTGAATTTCCCGCAGGCCAGATTCTTCTCTGATGATTTTCACACAGAGTTCGTTGTATTATGAAAGTTACATGCTTGGGAGGATTTAACTTCGACTCTCCTGAATATGGTAAGTGCTTCTCTTCTTCTTCTTCTTCTTCTTCTTCTTCATCTTCTTCATCTTCTTCATCTTCTTCTATTTCTTATTCTTCTCCTAACTGTCTTTTAGGCATTCACGTGAAAGGTGCACCTCTGTTATACACTGTATATCGAATAGGGAAGTTGCTTATGTTTTAGTGTGTGTGTGTGTGTGTGTGTGTGTGTGTGTGTATATGTGTGCGCCTTTATTTATAACTGAGTGGCAGATCCTGGGGCTGATTACAGCATTAAATACGATCCTTTCCCTCACCTCTCCGTTTTCCTTCTTCGGTACTTTAAAAAAAATATGTAACAGACACTCGACAGGTCGGAGAAATCCGAAATAGGAGCGCTTTCAATTTAAACCTGGAAGTATCTCGATTTATTTATTTACTAGTCCGTGTTATCGCCGTACGTCACGCCGTGTCGTGTGTGTGTGTGTGTGTGTGTGTGTGTGTGTGTGTGTGTGTGTGTTTGCCTCGTCTCTTCTCTGAACTCGTCGCTCAGTTTCCTTTCTGTCTACAGGTTGATCTGGGGTTTAGTTCATTTTCGGGATGTTAAAGCACGCTTATAGAGAGAGCATAGGATTTAGGATAGAGTTAACAAACACAGGTATGTGAAGTGTAAGCGCTCGGCGTGGCCTAAGGGTTTGTTGCCAAGGGGACTGAACAAACAAACTGTTGTGCCGGCTTTGTTTTGACACATGTAAGGACACACAGAACAAGTGATATCCCACACTTTATCCCCGCGTCCCCCGTTTAGGGATATATCAGCACATGTGAAACTGATCTCCAGAGCTTAGTATATCCTCTGTTTTTTCCATGATGTTTCGCTAAAGATTTAATGCCTCGGGAAACATTTTTAGTCCGGTCCTGGAACTTTTTAATTACAATCCCGTAAATAAAATGAAATGTGCTTTAGATCATTTTAATGTGTTAGGAAATATAGCTTAGAAATGAAGATAGTGTAGTTTGTGTTTTTTTGGGGTTTTTTTTTTATTTGTCTTGTGTGTGTGAGAGAGTAGGATTTTTATATCGATTTTTATTATGCACACATTTATTTAGGTACTTTTTAACTCCATCTGGATTTATTCTCTGCATTCAGTATTAGATACCTGGCATTTTTCTTTCAGTATATAATAATATCCGTTTCGATTCGAGGAAACAGCCGAGGTTCACTTGTTTTTTTTTTTTGTTTGTTTGTTTGTTTGTTTGTTTTTTAGCCCTTTAAACATGTTTTTTTTTTTTTTTTTAATTCTTTTTCATTTTTCACCTCAAGTATATTTTTTATTATTTATTATCAACAGTGGTTTATTAAGCTTTATATTTGTCTTGCTTGCATTATTTCATTCGATTTATTTTTTTATTATATTCTTCTTTTTTTTTTTTACACAATCGATCCTCTGTGTTTTTAATAAAGCATAAAAAAGAAGTGAGAAAAGCAGAAAAGGAAACTTTATGTGCGTTCTTACTCAAACTAGACATAACAGTGTACTGAATTCTGGGAATCGAGCTTTTTTTTTTTTTTTCTTTCTTTTTCTTTTTTTTCTTTTTTTTTTTTAAATAAATGCAAAACCCCCAGCTGTAGTTTTTGTTGTATATGTTATTTTCCCTGTGGTTTCTCTGATACCTGCCGTTCAAAAGGACACTGAATAGGTCCAAAGACACACCCTGGGTTTTCAGATCTGTTTAGTTCTCTGCACTCTGTCCGGACTGCACATGATTTTTACGACTCGTCGTTCACTACGCTGGCTTTTCTTTCCTTTTGGAGTCTAAGTGTGTGGATTTAATCCACCGTGAGCACCTTTACAAGCTGAAAGAAGGAGGAAAAAAAAAATCACACACACACTTATATATACGAGTCAAGGTCTGGAGCCCTCGATAACCTTCATCGCAGTTTAGCAACAAGCGAATCTACTTGATGTCTTAAGCAATAAAAAGCCTGGTGCTGTCTTAAATCGCCGGCCCTGGGATGACAGTAAATTTACATTTTTTAATTAAATGAGCTGGATTTTTTTACGAGGAGGCTGGACTATGCTAATGGGAATGTTGTGTACTGCAGATTAACAGAGTTTTTTTTTTTTTTTTTTTTAATAAATTTAGAAGGAGGACAGCGGAAGGGAGACGAGGCACCAGGCGTCACGTTTTAACCCCTTTTCGTCCGACTTGTCCTGCGGGACACCGAGCGAAGGACAGGCTTATTCATTCAGACTGACATCTAAATACATGAACTCTTATATCTAATGTTTTAATTGGTAACGGAAAAAAATGGAAAACGGAATCGTGGAAAGAAAATGTGCTTTAAACGGAATTACTACCCGATTTGTTCCAGACGTCTTTCTCCGTCTGTTTTTTTTTTTCTTTTTAAATAATGTATTTATATCAGATATGCAAAAACAATTCCTTCTGCTTGGTTTGACCCTTAAATCGGACCGAGAACTGGAGACTGGCTTGAAATAGCTGACTGTCGTGTAATGACTCAAACTCGAGGGTGATTTTATGGAGTTTGTTTTTATTGAGTTATGTGTAAGTAAATAAAAAAGAAAAGGAAAAAAAGGAAGAAGTAAGAAATGAGAAAGAGAGATTGACGGTTGAGGTGGAGGTCTGGCTGAGCCGCATCGGGTATGTCGTGATCAGATGCAGACTCCACCGTGTTATTATAAACTTCCCATCGACTGATTATCTTTTACCTACAAAATAAATACATTTCAGGTAGAGGAAAAGAGAGAGAGAGAGAGAGAGAGAGAGAGAGATACAGAGAGATGAAGCTTGGAGGTGTACAGTTATATGATGTTTTATGAGTTGGGAATGGAGTTAGAGGAGCTGTGGAAAGAAACATCTCATCTCCTCTCCCCTCCCCTCTTCTCCTCTCCCCTCCTCTCCTCTCATCTTCTCTCCTCTCCCCTCCTCTCCTCTCATCTCATCTCCTCTCCCCTCCTCTCCTCTCCTCTCCTCACCCCTCTTCTCCTTTCCCCTCCTCTCCTCTCATCTCTCCTCTCCCCTCCTCTCCTCTCCTCACCCCTCTTCTCCTTTCCCCTCCTCTCCTCTCCTCTCCTCTCCTCTCCCCTCCTCTCCTCTCCTCTCTCCTCTCTTCTCCTTTTCTCTCCTCTCATATCCTCTCCCCACCGCTCATCTCCTCTCCTCTCCTCTCTCCACCTCTCCTCTCCTCTCCCCACCTCTCCTCTTCTCTCCGCTCCCCTCTTCTGCACTCATGCAGACACTCGGCCCTAATTAAAAGCTCAAAGCATTTCTGTCACCATTACACAGTAATAGGCTAATTAATACTGCAAGAAGAAGTAAATAACGCACGTCATACCTTTAGGTCCTCAAAGCTTTTTTTACTTGTTAGTAATTTTAAAGCCATCTATAAATTATTATTATTATTATTATTATTATTATTATTATTATTATTATTATTATTATTATTATTATTATTATTATTTCCAACATCAATCAGCTTTTTCCTCACCAAGTGTCTTCATGTCATTTTCCTGTAATAGCACAAAGTCAGTCTGTCAGCTCCTAAAGTTTAGCGTCTTATCTCTTATTGTTAGCGCAGCTCAACAAGAAGCGTGACAAATGACATTTGAAATTCAAAAGGGAGACGTTTCCTCTTAACGTCCGTTTTGCGGACTCCGAACCGCTCCGTATTATTCCACGGAAAAGTGACAAAGTTCCGCCTAAAGACGCGGCCCCCCCCCAACACAAAGGGCTCGTAGAGCGGCTCTATTTCACGTTTATGATCTTCCACATGAAATTCTAATTTCATGCAAAGTGGGAGAGAGGAATAATCTGCCGCCGCTGATATGGCATATAAGAGAGAAAAGAGGAATACGAAGAAGCAATTAGCACGGTGTAAAATACCTCAGTCCGTTTGTCTGAAAGCATGAGCTCCACTGGCCTAGAATGAAATTTGCATGCTTGGCTTATCGACACACACTTATTAGGCCGTCTGAAAGGAAGATTAAGCCAGCACAAAATGTGGCGTCTAATCCTTTTAAACGTGGCAGGAGGGGGGTTTAAGGTGGGAGCGAGCCTGTGGGCAGGTTGGAGGCAGGAATGGTACGGTCGTTAAAGTCAGGGGCAGTCTGCGCTGCTCAGGCTTGTGGTTTAATTCCCATGAAGAAGCTTGCACTCGTTTCTTTGGACTTTATTTCGGGCCACGGGTTTGTGGGCGAGGCTTTGTAAAATTGGGAAGAGATAATTATGCCCGGTTTCGCTAGAATTCATAAGCAGCGAGCGGGTTTTATAGATTTGTACACAGTAAATTTAAAAGAACGACTTTCCATTGAACGCATTTAAAAACCCGAGGCTTTTACTGTATATGCTTAAAAATGTTTCTTGTTTATGGCACTAAGAAAACAAAAAACAAAAAGATGAGTCAGGGAACCAAAAATCGGTTCTTCTACAGAATAATTTGTCTTAAGTCTTATTTGTATAATTTGTATATGTGCCATAAGAGCATATTTCTCTCCATCGAAGTTTATCCAGTTTGTCTAATTACAGTGGCTTTCAGTAAAGGTCCTGACTGGTGCATGTTAAGCCATACGTGAGGCCTGCGATGCTGTGTACAGTAATGCTTAGCGACTGCTATTCTAGCACTGATTGACTCAGCTAATAGACTGATAGTTTATCTGTATGTCAGAGGTCCTCGTCTTCTTATCTCCAGCCCAAAACTCAGGGGTCGGTGCGGGCCAGAGATGGTTTTGGGTGGTCCCGAGCTGCACGCTGCTTCTGTAGCTCTGTGCCATCAATCAGCGTCCAAATTTGTCAAGCTGTAATTGGTGCACGTCACTCTAGCTAATAGATCATGTAAGGACACAGTAACGTCTGAAAAACACGCTCAAAGTGCAAGCGGGTGGTTTCTGCTTTCCTTTTTTTCCCCATTGATAAGAAAAAGAAGTGCAGGGCTGTGTGTTCTCTGTCACCTTCATCCTGAGAGAGTGTTTGCACTGGAGCGCCACCGGGCCGATATCCTGTCCTCTCTGGTAATTGACTGCAAACAGGGGCGCTCGCATCTGAAAGCTCCCCTGACGCGGGTCCCCGCGTTCTGTGTGTTTTTTCCTGTGACATTCTATTCACTTGGGTCAGTAACAGGCAGCAGCAGCAATAATTACTGTCTGTACATGATAAATCTGAAGCCCAGCTGTTCCGTTCTGTCACGGACTACACAGTGTAGAGCAGCGAGGGGGGACGAAGAGAGCGTGGCGGGGGCGATGGGGTTTAGGAGTTTGCTGTTTGACTGAATTTTTTTATTTTTTTTTTTTTTTTTTACTCTGTAACTTGATAGGATTACATGGTTCTAGGGTCTACACCTGTTAAGAGGCTGTTAACAGAACAGTTGGCTCTCTCATGCTGGAGCTTAGTGTTATATATATATATATATATATTTTTTTTTTTCTACTCTGTCCTCTTTTGGGATTTTCTCCATCTACACACACACACACACACACACACACACACACACACACACACACACACACACACACACACACAGGGGTTTCTCCATTCCCTAGGCTCTCTCTTCGTAAGTAAGGAGATTAAGGAGGAAGAGGGCAAGGTGATGTCACCTCATGGTGACTATCAAAGCTGAGATTTACAGCAAGGCCTCTAAACAGGTCACCCGGCAATCAGGTTGTGTTTGCTGTTGTCAAGATGACACGTGCGACCGCCGGCTTCGTAAATTGCCGTGACTTGAACGCGAACTCTGACACTCCATGTGGATAAAAAAAAAAAAAAAAAAGAAAGAAAGTTTTGGGGCTCTCGCAGGTTTTTCCATTCTCATCAGTCAACTTGTGAAATGAGTCAAAGACAATGTCAGCTCTCTGGCAAACAAGCAACCTGACACCAGGCTTGTGCTGTATTATTTGTACAATTTTATGCCCATCTATTCATATGCAGTGAGTAATGAATAAAAGGGCATCCGAGGCTGCAGAAGCCAGCCTTGTGTTTCGACATAATTTAGATATTTTCCACAACTGCTCAGAACACGACAAATGCCACGTTACAGTGTGGAGACTTTACAAGTAGAATAAGAATCGCTGTTTCCTTTCCAGCAAGGCTTAAAATACGTCATCGAAGCTTCGCACGCTCGTGTCTAAAATCCGAAAAAGAAAATGAGTGAAAATGCTAACGACTTGTTTATTGTGCCTGTGTTACTTCACAGCCATGTTTGGCTTCTCAGCTCTCTCAACACCTGTCCTGTGCTTGTGCTGGGATTTTCTATATTTGGCTGTAAGTAATGGGTTCATCATTTGCTGCAAAAGGGCACTGTTTCTTACTGGAGAGAGATAGGGAAAGATAAGGGGGTTGTTTAAAAAAAAAAAAAAAAAAAATCCCAACAGATCTCCCCATGTGCGGTAGGAACTTTCTTTCTTTCTTTTTTTTTTTTTTATCTCTAAATTTTCGATAAAAGTAATTTCCCTTTCCCAGCTCAATAGAATCTTTGTGATGAAACAGTATGTAAGGTATGATAAAAAAAAAGTCCAGATCAAGCCAGTAAAACTGACATTATATACTATCTATAATTACACAACATGACTCCGTAGCTACGTATTTCTGCGACCGACTGTAATCTTATCTAAGACAAGGAGTAGGAGGAGGAGGAGGAGGAGGAGGGAAGAAATGTTTAATAATCATAATTCAGGGAGTTTTGATGGTCCTGATAAGTAATCTAGACCTGCTGATAAATAAAGGAACAGAATGACTTTCAACTAATTCCCCTCCCTGCTGAGCGATGAGGGTTCAGCGAGTGTCCTGTCCGTGCGAATCCCCACCTCTAGCTGCTCTACGGAGGGAAATAAGCAGCACGGCCTTTAATTGTTTGGGAAGTATGGCCCCTCTCGGTCCGCCTGCGCTCTCCCCTCTCCCCTGCTTCATTTCAGAGACGGGCCTCGGCTGCCCGAGAATGGCGTTAATTTTTTTATTACCTGTTTGACTCTCAAGCCTTATTACTGTAGCCCCTTAATGTTCGGCGTAACCGTGGAAACCGGATGAATAAACGTCCGCAAAAGAAAATGAGATGATTAAACAGGTCACCCTTGCAAAACAAATTCGCTCGGCCGAGCGCGATTTGTGTGCCGCGCGCCTGGCTTAACAGTTTGCTAACAAGCGCACTGTTTGTCAGGAGAAATTTTTCAAAAATAAATAAATAAATAAATAAATAAATAAATAAATAAATAAGAGGAGAGGAAGGAAGACCGAACACAGCGTAATCCTTTAGGGAAAAATTGATGCAAATTCTTATATAGATACTTTTGCGTATTGGGTTACATCTGATTAGTAGTTTCCTATTTCTCTTTATTCAGTACATTGAAACTCTTAATAAAGATTCTTTACTTCATTTACACAAATTTCTATTTAAATTCAAGGAAGAAATATATACATATATATAAGGCAGTGAATATGGTTGGTGCTTAAGACAAGACCATATGGGATTAATGACCTGTTGCGGCCTACTTCTTGTGGGATATCGGCTCCGCTGTGTGTCCAATTATCCTCTTTTAAGAAGTTTTGGCTCCCCTTTTTTTTTCCTCTCGCTTTTTTCATCCCAGATTGTACATTTAATCTTCTAATCTTCAGCACCATAGTTGTGCCTGCTCACTTCTCCACTGGTGTTAGATGGCATTCTGGGACACTAGGAAAAGTAACTGATCCCCAAAATGAGAAGTCATCTATTACATCCTTAATAAGAAGTTAAATGCGGTGTTATAGACAGTTTTGTGAGCATTATTTTGAATAATTAAAAAAAGTTGAATTCTTGCTCTTTATTGGGAATAAGATTCTTGATGGTTGCCATTTAGACACTGGGTGAAAGGTTTGTGTGGATTCTTTTCTCTAAGCAGCAGCGATGCCTTTGGGAGCTTCTACATGAACGTAGAGCACTTGAGGGTGTTGGCTGAAACACTTAGTGTCATTCCTAAAAAGCAAACCCATGATCGGGTGAAGTTTGTCTCTTTCCAATAAGAGAGATGGATGGAGGAGGTCTTGGAGATGTTTTCAGAGAGAGAGAGAGAGAGAGATAGAGAGATACAGAGAGTGAGAGAGAGAGTGACAGAGAGAGATACAAAGAGAGATAGAGAGAGATAGAGAAAGTGAGAGACAGAGAAAGAGAGAGAGAGAGATACAGAGAGAGACAGAGAGAGATACAGAGAGAGAGAGACAGAGAGTGAGAGAGAGAGACAGTGAAAGAGACAGAGAGAGAGATACAGAGAGTGAGAGAGAGAGAGAGAGAGAGAGAGAGAGAGATACAAAGAGAGATACAGAGAGTGAGATACAGAGAGAGACAGAGAGAGATACAGAGAGAGACAGAGAGAGAGATACAGAGAGAGAGAGAGACAGAGAAAGAGAGAGAGAGATACACAGAGAGAGAGAGAGAGAGAGATACACAGAGAGAGAGAGAGAGAGATACACAGAGAGAGTGAGAGAGAGATACACAGAGAGAGTGAGAGAGAGATACACAGAGAGAGAGAGAGAGAGAGAGAGAGAGAGAGAGATACACAGAGAGAGAGAGAGAGAGAGATACACAGACAGAGAGAGAGAGAGAGAGAGAGAGAGAGAGAGAGAGAGATACACAGACAGAGAGAGAGAGAGTGAGATAGAGAGAGAGCTCCTACCTCACTGCCAGAGTGTCTATGGCAGAAACTGAAAAGCACTTGTGCATTATTGATGTTTTAATTTGTGCAAATGCCCGAGTCTTTGTTAAGTGATTATAGTGCTGTGCAGATAGATGGCAGGTTCTCTGGGCAGAAACAGGAGCTGGTGGCCCGGTTCAGGAGCGCCGCCCCACCCTGGCACCATCCGGCACAGAGATGGAAAAATATCAACGTGTCACTGATTAAAAAAGAAACAGGCAGTTGATCTTTTGTACTTATTATTTTTCTTCTGTCAGCTACACCTCTCCCATTTATGGTCGCGGTTTATAGGCCTTTTACATCCCTTATCAAAAATTATTTGATGTAAATATAATAGAACTGACCTGAAAAGCCCCATAAGCAAATAAGGTGTGTGTCACGCCAGCAGCTGACCTTGGGAAAGAATGCTACAGTAAGTTATAATGTCTCACGCTAGAACAACAAACCCATAAAACAATAGTTTCGGAAAGTGAGCTGCTTTAGGTAAATATGAGAGAATGATGGCTTTTTTATACCAGGCCACGTCATGAATGTTTCCATGATGCCTTGCCTTTTTTTTTTCATTAGCGCTTGTGCTACTTTTAGTTTAAACAAAAGATTCAGGTGGATCATGAAAGGAAAGAAGGGAGTGGGGTTCATTCTAGGCAGAACATGAGTGTGTCTGAATGCTGGCTGTGTATCATCAGGAGGATACACTAATAATACACTAATTTGTGTGTGTGTGTGTGTGTGTGTGTGTGTGTGTGTGTGTGTGTGTGTGTGTGTGTGTATTGTGAGATCACATTTAGTGATATTTCAACTATTCAGAAGCTGAATACTTAAAAGTACCCACACCTTTACACACCTGGTTTACACACAGGTTTTCATCCAA
>NC_062540.1:15724298-15739298 GCF_022655615.1 Tachysurus fulvidraco
TGTAGATGCCAATGTTGGGATGAACAGTAAGCAAGCGAGCAGGCTAAATGTATATATATGCATGTGTGTGTGTGGGGGGGGGGGGCATAGAAGCCTTTATTATCACCACATATACATTACAGCACAGTGGAATTCTTTTCTTCACATATCCTAACTAAGGAGGTTGGGTTTACAGCACAGGGGCAGCTAAGATACAGCACCACTGGAGCAGGGAGGGTTAAGGGCCTTCCTCAAGAGCCCAACAGTGGCAACTTTGCAGTGCTGGGGCTTGAAACCTGATCCTCCAAACAACTACCCAGTTACAGACACCACTGCCCATACACACACACACACACACACACACACATACACATATATGGGGAGAGGGAGAGAGAGAGAGAGAGAGAGAGAGAGAGAGAGAGAGAGAGAGAGAGAGAGAGAGAGAGAGAGAGAGAGAGCATTAACCGAATTCCAGCAATAGCTCAGTTCATTTTTTTTTTTTTTTCATTTTAAATAGAAATTGACAGAAAAGTATAAATTCAGGATAGAAATTCTACATTTCTACATTTCAAATTTAAATGTATCCCCTAACAACAAAACAGAGGTCACGATGAAAAGGGAAAAACTCGCTGAAACGATATGAGGAAGAAACTCGAACTGAAAATGGAATCCATCCTCATCTGAGTGACACCATAGACTGGGATTAGAAACCATTTCCATTCTATAACCGTGTAGTATACGGTTACACAGGCGCGTTTACAGACAGAGACGCGAACGCAAAAAAAAACCTCGGAGAGAAAATCCAGTGATTCAGAATAGTAATTTTGTCCTTATTAATGTCATTAGTGCAACAGTCAGCATGGATCAAATCAGCTGCTGACTGAAGGAACTCCCCTGTCTCGGCACAATGACGGGACGGTGTCATGACCGATTTGAGCGCTGCGTGTTGACGGCTCACATTTCCACTGTTCTCTGCGCTCGGACCATGCCATCCGTATATATCCCTACGTTTCTATTTCCATTTGTATTTCCAACACACTCCTCTCTTGTATCTCTGAGCAGTGTGTATTCTTAGACTAAAGCACTTATCCTAAAGATTTCTCCTCTGACACTCTGTCTTTTCTCCGTTTAATTCTTATCTCCTCATTAAAAACAACTCATATTCCCTCATACCCGTCTAGACGGGAGCGTAGTTCGTATCTAGAGTATAAAAAAAAAATGTAAACTCTAATTATGTTTACAATTTGGATCGGACTAAAAAAAAAAAATAATGTAAATAAATACTGCAAATTAATCTCATTTGTGCTATCGCTTTCATAATCTCCTCACTCGCGTGAGAGCCAAACAGAGGGACATGAATGGACACAGTCATCCACGACGGCTGTGACACGGTTAATAATGCAGAGCCGCTATTGGACACTGCTGTGATAAAAGATGACAATGGATGACATTTGTGAGTCTGAGCCTCGCTGCGATCGATGCGTTTTAAAAGGCACCGGACGCACGACGATAGCGTGGTGTTTTCAAAGAGGAAGAAGAAGAAGGAACTTTTTTTTTTCTTTTCCAGCCCGAAAAGGTGAAAAAGCTCATTGTGAACTCTGGTGCTGTTCAGTACCTCTGTGCTTTCAGGGGTCATAAATTTGTTAAACATTTGCATAACCTCTCAAAGAGCAGTTGTTTGGCACAACAGGTGTCTTTTTTTTCTCTCCGCACTAATGTTGTAAAGGGCAGTCTGTCACACAGGGTGAAGGCTTCAGATTTAGAGGAAAGGCCTTCGCACCAGTTGTCTGATGAGATCGAAAAAAGCATGTGAGAGAGGGCAGCACATGGCCTGCTGACTCGCTGAGGTGACATGTCCTCAAGCAGCTGGTGCTTTTTTATTTTCTTTTTAAAGAAAGGAGGTATTTTTTTCCCCTCTTTTCCAAAAGGCTGTGAGTGCTTGAACGTATCTGACATCTGGGATAGAGTAGTGCGCATGGCACAGACATGAACCTGGTTTCAGTGTGTCCTCCAGCAAGGCCAGTCAGTGGACCAGAAGCTTTCAGCACCATTATTTTAATTACACAAACATTTTCTGGAATCCACCCAATGACGTTGGCTTGTGGTTAACAGTAGCGGCAGAATAATACAATCCTCTGGGTGTGCGAGTGTGTAAAAACACACCTTTGAGTCAAATCGGTTTTGCTTGCATTCTCTCCTTCTGTCTTTCTCTCGTTTTGCTCCCCTCCCTCTCTCTTCCAATCCATCTGCATCATGTCGATCTGTCAGGCTGCCAGTGTCTGTTCCAATTAGATTCCACTTAATACACGTAACCTCGATTAACATGCAATCAAGCTCAGATAAATCACGTCCTTTAAGTCTCCCCCCACTCTGCCACCGCCGCCGCCGCCGTCCCTCCTGCATCATCTTGTTTACTTCGCCAGAACCTTTTTTTTTTCGAATCTCAGATCGCACACGGACGCAGGTTTTCCCTCTTGAACACATTCTTATCTCTGATTTTCAGTATGATTTTATATCATCTGGTTTCTAAACACTCTCAGGAACCCAATTAGGCAAAGAATTCTGGACATGCGAGAAAAGAAAAAAGTTTCCTTTTACAGATTTTGCTCTTGGGTGGCTACTCAGGAAGCGTTTAAAAAAAAAAAATAATTAAATAAATGGGGGGGGGGGGACAACCAAGGGTAAGATAGAAAACACCTAGACATAGTGCTCAGGGGTGCTCTTTTATTAATCAAGGCAAAAGTGCTAACATTGGCATGTTGAACAGATTAGAATTTTAATAACAGGCCAGGTTAAAGTGCCGGCACGTCCATGAAGAGATCCTGTCAGTCGGGAACGGCTCACGTACAACTCACACCCCTCCCAAGCCTTTTTCCCGAGCTCTGTGTGTCCTCCTCAGCACTGATAAACACAGGCCTCCTCCTGTGGGGCCATGGAGGACGATTAGGACTTCACCTCTTCATCAGATAGTGCACGAGTACTTCTCATTATTAACCCACACTGCGTCCAGCTCTCCAGCCTGAGAGCCGGGTTTTACCCCGCGGCCTCTTCTCAATGGTCCTCCTGTGAACACACACACACACACACACACACACACACACACACACACACACTCAAAAGCGTCTAGAGGCGGAAGCGTCAGTAAACGTGTCGGAGTAACGTGACGTGACGTGTAGGCGGCCGTGTTTATCTGCGTTTAAAGAGAGGTGGATTGGCAGACAGCGAGAGTGTAAATAAAGTTCGGATTTCAAATAAATGAAGCTCGGGTTGATCCTTTTCTTATCTCTAGTGCTTAGTTGTCAGCTCCCAGCCTTTTATGGGACTTCGGTAAAGCCCGTGTGGACAAGTGCAAGAGTGGAGCGCCTGAGATTCACCATTCCTCCTGCATAAAAATAACTCTTCACTTCTTCCTTATAAAAAAGTGTACTTCATTACTCCGGCTATAGCAGTCATAGTTTATTTTGCACACACTTACAGGACACATGAACATAACATTTATATTCCTTTAAAATAAAAAGTTTTTATCCGCCGTTCCGGTGCGGCTCTGTTGCGATGAAAAGACCAGTTCACCATTAAAGTCTGAGTAATCTTTTTTTTTGCTGTTCCCAGAGTAAAATGGGTGAATAACGCTGATGAGGTTTAGCAGATTCAGCCAGGCGATGGGCGAATATAATAAGTGTTTTCGTAGACGTCACCCGTGATTATTTCATCTTGCTGTTTTGGGTGAATGTGGTGGATTTAGAGGCTCGGCTTCTATTGTGCTGACATCACCCTTTAACAAGCTGAATTAAATCATGGCTAAAATCATTTGAAACTCTCCCAGAGTCCTGAAACATCCAAACAAAGAGTCTCTGGGAAATTTTGTGAGAATGATTTAACAGGGAGGGTGGGGGTGTGAGGGAACAGGCTCGTGTGTGTGACGTGTGTGTGTGTGTGTGTGTGTGTGTGTGTGTGTGTGTGTGTGTGTGTGTGTGTGTGTGTGTGTGTGTGTGTGTGTGTGTGTGTGTGTGTGTGTTAGAGGAAAGCGCTGAATGAAGAAAGTGGGACATTGGGATAATTGTAAAAAGGCAAAAACGCTTCAGCTGCAATTAAATACAGTATTTATTATAAGTTAGAAACTTTCCAATAAACCCGCAAATGGCAAACATTTTGATCTAATAAATATATTTTATGTTGTTTTTATCCATTAATCAAATGAACAAAATGACACAGCTGTTGTTATATAAACATATTTTGCCATCATATAAAAGTATAGATCTGTGTTTGTTTGTTTGTTTGTTTATTTATTTATTTATTTATTTATATTTATATACAGACATTTTATGGCCTTAAAATTTGTGCTTTTAATAAAACTTGCATTTTATTAAATAGTAATATTTGTGCATAGTAAATTCGTATTTATTTTTTATAAACGGTAATATTTTTCAAAGCCGGTTTAAACTACGTATTTTATTTTATATTGGTTTTTTTTTTCATTCTTTTCCTTTTTTTTAGGTCTATTAATTGAAGAAGAAAAAAAAACAGAAGTTAAATTGCAAACAAAATAGCAGAAAACCTCAGAGGAAAATCGAAATGAATTCAACATGACACACAAGCGTTATTGCATTATAAAACATAACAACCAATCATGTGTCAGTATGCAAATTAGACCTATGAAACCACGTATTTTTGTATTTTTATCAAATGTACGATTTGAGAGTTAAACTGTATGTAGTGGCTTTCTGGGGGGGGGGGTTTGAAGACAAATTATAGTTCATTATAAATGAAAAAATAATGTTTGGGATACTGAAGGTGTTCTGATTACAAGCATATGAGGAGCTGCTGAGATGCAGTGTGTCGAGTCATGAGGCTCAGAACAGCCAGTGAAGGCCAATGATACTGGATAAGACTGGATTAGCCAAGGCCAAGTGAGCAGGCCGAGTAGAGCAGAGCTGCTTTACTGCTCAACACCACATGAGCTCCATCAGCCCGTGAGCTGCCAGAGACGTCCAGGGTGAAGGAGAGAGAGAGAGAGAGAGAGAGAGAGAGAGAGAGAGAGAGAGAGAGAGAGAGAGAGAGAGAGAGAGAGAGAGAGAGAGAGAGAAAGCATGGGGGATCCGGAGAGACCGAGAAGCGAGCGAGAGTTAAAGCAAATGGGAGTTTGGAAAATTATCCTATTAAATTGAATTAAAGAGGCAGTCTTAATTTATCCCAAGAATGATGGATTCAGATAATTAAGGGTGTTAATGGGGAGTGGTTAGGAAGAGCGGGAAAAAAGGGGTGGTGTATCTGTAGAAGCGCAGGAGATGGGAATAGGGGGTCAGACCCGAGCCCAGCACTTAGAGGGCTATCAGAGTTGCGTTTTTATGAGCCGGCCACTCGGGGCATTGCTTTACAGCTGGCAGCGATTACCGTATGCAGGTTAGGAGCGGGCGAGCAGCCTCTCTGGCTTTCTCAAGGTGCTCTGTCACTTTTTCTCTGGAGAGGAAGGAAGCTGTAAGGTAATATGTTTAGCGAGCAGACATCTGATCAAAGCTGCTCTCGGTTAGCAAGCTTTTGCGGCTTTGTGTGCGTGTGTGGTCAAGGGATGTGGCAGAAAACGAAAACAAACACTCCAAGCGAGAGTCAGCACTTCTGGATGTGTGTGTGTGGGTGTGTGTGTGTCTGGGTTGAGTGGTGTTGCTCAGTGTTGGGACAGTTTGATTTGTTTGTTATTATAAGACCTAGTTATTTGAGCAGGACTGGGGTTTGAGTCCATTCCCATATCATCCAGTTTATCTGCATGTCCCTAATTCTTGCTGATGTGCAGGCCTTGGGCAGTGTGTGTGATTGAGCGGTTGTGTCACCACTGGAAATTATCCTGTGGCCTCAGAGAAACATCGTTGATGGTTGTGCACAGGTGAGCACTAAGCAATAAAAAAAACTTAGCTAAACTAGCATGGGCTAAGGAGTAATTTTCCCACAGTCATTTACTTGTGTTCTGAGGTTTCTTTTTAATATGAACACTTGTTTGTTTGTTTTTTGTTCCATAAAAGTGCGGGTGTGAGCGTGAGTGACAGTGTAAAAGCAATAAAAAGAAGAAGTGAGAAAATCTAAAAAAAAATAAATAAAAAAAAATCAACAACAACAAAAAAAAACCTGTGAACTCGTCTTTATAGCGCAGTCATCGAATGGACACTTCGTGGCTAATATCTGTTAGCTTACCTTTATGTGTGTTAGCTAGAGGAAACCATCAGGAATCAGGGCTCAAATAATTTTATGCTACTTTTCTCCTTGAGAAAAAAAAAAAAAGAAATATTGCAAGGAGGTGTGGGGGGGGGGGGGGAGGAGAGAGAAAGGAAGGATGAGAGAGAGAGAGAGAGAGAGAGAGAGAGAGAGAGAGGGTGACAGTGAGGGGAGGGAAAAAACAATCTCATCAAGCGAGAGGCCGTTTGCTTAGCAAGAGCTGACAGTCTTTGTGTATGTAAATGAAGAATTTAGACTAATGGAGTTGAACCATTTCTAATTTTGTGATGGCAAGAGGATTTTGATTGAAAGTAATTAAGCAAGCTAGCTGTAAAATTAATTAAAGCAAAAGGAGGGGGGATTTTTATTGGATTGGATAGCGATATAGCTGCTGTCAGGCAGGGGGACAAATGGGGGTGACCTGGATTCGCTGCCCTCCCTCCTCCCACTCGGGACTTTTATGTCACTTTAATCTCCTTAGAGCGGCTGGTGTGCATTTGTTCGAAATAATCAAGGAAATATGGTCAGAAATTGTCAGCTTTCAGATCTAATTTACCTGACAGCCTCACGAAAAGTGTGTGCGTGCGTGTGAATGCGTGCGGCAGTTTCTTTCTTTTTTTTCTTTCTTTCTCTCTCTCTCGTCTCTCTCTCTCTCTCTCTCTTCAGCTCGGCAGAAAATGCTTTTGACAGTTTGGAGACGTCTCAGCTCCTCAGGAATAAACGACGAGGAACCTGGTCAGGTCGAGATGAACCCTTCGATGAGCCGGTGCATCAGTTAAGAGAGTCAGAGTAAACATTTAGAGTAGTGACAGGAGTAATTCACTGGGAGCTGGTGAGCTACAAGTTTCACTCTGTCCTGCTTTGACTTCCTGTATGATCTTTGAGGATCCTTCATTCAGGAAGTCCTAGATAACTTTATAACACAAAAGCCCCACGCCACAATGCCAGGGTGCAAACTGAATTATACTTACTTACTGTACATTTTATAGCACTCTCTCTTCTGAAATAAAATTAAAATACATCATATCTTAGCGAGACAATGGCAGTTATATTGAATAAGTGGTGCTCGGAGGGAAAAGATAAGATAAGAAATACTCTTGTTCATTACTTCTAAGAACTGCTTATAAAGGTCAGTGCAAGTTGCAAGTGGAAGAGTTCTTATAGTAACTAGAAGAAGTTACCGCAAAAACACCCTAAGTTATGCGCTAATGTTTACTGACAGATTATTTTTTATCTTATTTTCTTTAACACTTCTTTATGTTTGTGATATCTATATCCCCTTAGTGCTAACCAGCTAGCGTCATAATTTATTTCATAGCACCGGGAACTAGCTAGATTGTTCTGTTAACTCCCAAAGGCAGTCTCTTCTAAAACAAGCTAGTTTGACTTATAACCAGTTAACAACAGTTAGCCTTATATTTCCTACTCCAATTGCATTCCCTCGATGCTAACCAGCTCAGTTTATTTTACAGCACTGAAAGCTAGCTAGATTGGTATGTTATGCTAACTGCCAAAAGCTAGCTTAACACAAGTTAGCTAGAGATAGTTTTATATTTCCTACACTAAAAAAATTGGCTAAGTGTATCCGGTGTTAATCAGCAAAATCAATCTTTTTTTTTTGTTAGCACTGACAGTTAGCTAGCAAGATTATTTTAGCTAGAGTCAGACTTTCTTTTATGCTACCATTAGCATCTTTTTAAAGTTTAGAGACCCTGTCAAATGTCATCCCTAACACTTTGTTTTATGTTCATTCTGCTTGGTTTTTAGCTGAAAACGATCTCTTTTTCACACCCTGTTTGATATCAAGCTAAAAAGTAGATACACTGAGGTAGAAAATTATTGACCTCTGTGTAACCATGTGAGAGATTGGAGCTGATCTCAGACAGTATGAGTCTGTGAGACATCCACTAATAATAGGAAGCAGTGGAAGAAAGAGATCATTATCGTAAAGACAAAGAGACACGAATTTAAAAAAAAAAAAAGGAAAGGAAAAAAAAGGAGAGTTGCATTACAGCTTTCTCGGTTTTGACGTATATGAGAACACAAGACACTGGAAGAAACTGGAAGTCAGTCTGGTTTATAACTACTGAAATTCTAAATGCCTCCTGCTTTCACTCAGGTGTCTGACGGCAGCCCTTTCGCTCTTACGATTAGGAGCTATTCATTACAGACTGACTTAGGTAGAGAAGGCAGAGCGTGTAGTGTTTAGGGCATGGACGGTGCCTCTAACAGGATTAAACCTCTGTGAAAACCCTAGCAGAGACCCCCCACACCCCCACAACCACCCCCTCGTCCCCTCATCCGCACATCCACCTCCCCAATATCTGGCCCCCTTTTGCCAATTAATATAATAAAAGATGGAACAAAGAGCTTCCCAGCTTTTCATAATTAAACTTGGTTGTCTCTAGAGGACGCTGTGTTTCAGCTCTCTCTGGTAGCGCATCACCGAGCCCCCAGCGCCCGGCCCTCGGCCCCAGCGTGAGCTGTAAACATGGTGGGGGAGATATTGCACGAGTGTGTGGCCTTCCACACACCACCGGACTCGATCATAATGGAAAGTGTGTGTCGATCCATCTGCTGTTAACTGATGAGTGGAAAGTGAGACGAACCCCAGCGGTGCCCACAGAATCGCTCCGAAAAAAAGAGCAGTTTGTCGCCCGTGCAGTCTGAGACCTGTCAAAGAGGACAGGGAAAACCAGAGAATTCCATAAAGCTTAAATAAATGAGAGAAATACAAATGAAATCGAATTTTATTTCATTCATTAAAATTCAACAAATAATTGTACGATTTTATACAAAAATGTTCTCATTTTATTTTAGATTAATAGCTTTTCTATTTTGAAGGTTTTTTATTATTATTATTTTTTAATTAAAAAAATATATTTTTTTTTAATTATTTTTAATTAAAAAAATATTCATGCAGTATTTGTCCATTTTTTAGGCTTCAGATTTAAACCATTTAATTTAATTGACCGGCTAATTAAGCAAATAACTATAATAGGTTTATCAGTCTCATAAGTCTAACAGCTCTAATACCAACTGATAGTGATTTTGACCAACAGTTTTCAATCACATCATTTGAAAATAACCCCCAGGGAGCCACAGACCCCATTTTAAGATCCGATGCCTTAGTGGTTACAGAATCCATAAAATCCACGATATACATGTATCCATAAATAATGTGCAATTCCCTGCACAAGGCTGAAGCTTTCATATATGTACCGTGTGTGTGTGTGTGTGTGTGTGTGTGTGTTAGGCAATGAAAATGAGAGAAAGTAAAGTGAGCATTCCTTTCTCAGCCGCCAGAGCTGGCAGAAATTAGTTTCACACAATATGCAAATTCCTGCAACTGAAAAAAGAGGGTGTTTAAGTGACAGGTTGATATGTGATTAAACGACAATTAAAGTGCTGGAAGCATGCGGCAGCGGCGGGTCAAGTGCTGCACGCTGGAGCTAAAAGGTAGCAGACTATTGAGGTAACAGTCATGGGGGAGGCCAGGAACAGAGCCCAAAACAAATTAGCGGCTGCGAGAAAAGGCTGTCACGGCCTGTCAATAACACCAAAAAAGAGAAAGAGAGAGACAGAGAGAGAGAGAAAGGGAAAGAGAGAGCAAGAGAGAGAGAGTGAGAGAGAGGAAAGAAACCTTGGCAAACCAATTGTGAAAACAAAAATGTTGTAGAGGTGCAGTGGTCTTATACAACAGTAGGCTCTTGGCTGACTGTGTAAACTGGCCATATTTTGTGATGCTTTGGCGGCGTTCCTTGGCGCTCAATTAGTCCACCCTGAAGTGTGTCTCAGAGTCGTTCTACGCAGGGATTGGCTTTCTCGGAGAGTTTGTCCTGACAGCAGATGGCTGTGGCCTTTAATCCCCTTTGATGCTGCGCTGGGCAGTTGCTCCTGAACATCTCTTGCAAAGCCCTGAAAACTTGAGCTACGTTTCCTCTAACTGACCCCAATTGTCAAGGACCTGGCAGCTGTCACACTTTGTTAACTTTGTCTTAAGTGTAAGACTGAAGGGCGCAGGTCTCCTTCTCTCTCTCTCTCTCTCTCTCTCTCTCTCTGTACTTCCTGTTTGCTGTCTGTTCTATCATGTTCATTCCTCAAAGCTCTTGATGCACCCCGGCCAATGGGACGTGTACTCTCGGAACACTCAAGCCCTTATTTTTAATCTAAAATTATGGCACAGTTGTACTGTGTTACCCTAAATTGGACCGAAGTTTCTGAGGGTGCAATATCGTGACCACAGATGGCTCGCGTTCCACTAAGAGGCTTAGCTTTCATCATCTTAATTATTTTCAAGCTCACCTTAATTATTGTCAATTATAAGGAACACACAGGCATTTGCTGCACTTCCTGTTAAGCCCACAGGTTTTGGTTTCTCAAGCGATCCATCTTGGACAGTTAGAGGAGAAAAGCTGTGTGCTTGCTAATCAAGGTTGCTCAGCATACGTGATTACAAAACTGTGTGGTGTGGGGAGCGGGTATTTTACATGACAACAAAAGACTAGACTTGAAAGGGGGAAAAATGTCTTTTTCACTTTGAGACAAACATAGATCACTATCTGCAATCTTCAGCTACAAGTACCGACTTGCTGTCTTTGGTCTGTTTGTGTGTGTGTGTGTGTGTGTGTGTGTGTGTGTGTGTGTGTGTGTGTGTGTGTGTGTGTGTGTGTGTGTGTGTGTTTTATATATTATATTACAGTTGACTGTTCTCATTCACAGTATACACACACACACACACACACACAACACACACACACACCTTAAATATGACAGGGAACTTTGTATTGAACATAACCGACAAAAATGAATAGGTCTGTAAAAAAAAAAAAAAAGGAGGGGCGGAAGCAAAAGGAAAGAAATATGCCCTTTCAGCTGCTTTGAATCATATTTGCTTTTATCGCCGTTTTTATGATCTGCAGATCAGAATGAGGGCTTTCAGGTTTGGAGAGTTGTCCATTTGAGAGAGATGTGTGGTACATAAATCCTGCACTTCTGCAGAAAGTGCCTCTTTCGCAGAAAGTCCCATGATGGCTGTGAGCTCACTAATGGAATTTTTAAAGAATTAAGATGCCTGCTTTCAACTGTTCCTTACTGAACGAGCTCATAACTGAATACGTACGCTTCGACCTTATGACACTCGCTGTAAGTTCATATAAAGATGTATCGAAAGTCCCTGGAGAAGAGGAATAGCACAAAAGAACGCTTGTCTGCTTACTGTAGTCGCTTAACAATTGTAGCATTTAAGAATAGACTCGTATTAAACGGCAGTGATTAAATTAAAAATCACTCACCCAAATGTTTCACTGTGTTGGCACCATTATCACCTCTGCTTCTTATTAATTCTGCACTGTAAATAGATTCAGGGTTGAACTTTAGCGTAACCCGTGTCTTCCAATTTGCCTCTTTCCTCTCAACTAGCTGCGCGATCCTAATTAGAGGGAAACTGTGGAACGGGAAAAAAAAAAGAGACAGGCAGCGTAGTTGTGGCATGTGATTGTGCTCGAGTATCTTTATTTTCCCCGTTCATAAAAAGCCTCAGCACCAAAGCGTCGCGGTAATCAGAGTGCGTAGCAAGCCATCTGTTTGATTTTAGAATATGTTCGTTTCTGTGATGGGATTGTAACAGGAGCGTTTACCATAATCATGGCATAATCTGTTCGCATTAGCTCTCCCTGATGCTTGTAGCTAATGGGGGAGCAGATCCTGCCTGAGGTGTCATTACGCTCGCACCTGATCTTCAACGGATAGAGGACTATTTCAGGACTGAAATGCGATTGTTTTAATACTTTAATCCACCTGCCCTTGGCATTCAGGATTTTGCAGAAGGTAATTTTTTTGTGCTGACTGCTTACCGTCTTACACCCGCTCTCTTTCTCCTGAGTCAAGATGCATCTCTGTTGTCTTTTCACCCTAAACCGTATAAAGTGAAATCGTCTTGAAATCATTTGAATTTCTTTTTCATTAAGAACCTCTTTGTCAGATCCCAGTGATGAAACACTGATGTGACTCTTCTGGAGGAAATGTTTCACTCTTGACTTGACTGCACGCTAACGTTAAGCTCTTCAGGCCTGGCTTGTCAGCCGCCTGTCGGAGACACCAGCAGTGACGGCTGGTCAGCGCGGCGATAGCCTCCCCGAGGGACAGACAGCCCCCCGAATACGCCCTACTGGCCGGGGTTTTGCCCATTCTTGAGTGGCAGGGAGTTGGAAGGCAAGATTGGTCTGGGGGTCACTAGTCAGCTGGATGTAGGGTTGATAATAATGCCTGCTGATGGTTTCAGAAATCCTTCATTTGTGAGGAGAGCCTCATTAAGCGGCAGGCAGGCGTACAGGCGCATTAGGGTCCAGAGGAAGCTGCAGCCGGTGAGAATGCATTAGAGAGGATGCACGCTCTGCTCTCCCCTCCTGTCCTCCAGCTTTTTTCCTGATCTAATGTACTTTCAGAGGAATTGGAAATAGGGGTCAATAATTATGCATTTTAATTATTAACCTGCCTCCTCCTTAATTGTGCTTTTTAAAGCCTCTGTGCGCAGACATGATACTTTATTGCTCTGTTGGTCTGGGCAAGCCTGAGCCGGATCACTCTACTATCAGCCATAACCCACCTTTATGTTAGTGCACCATAATGGTGTGGCTTTTTACTGCGGCGGAAAGCACTTCTCCTACTGTACGTTTTTTGAGGCATTCAGCTTGTGTGTGTGTTTGTGTGTGTGTGTGTGTGTGTGTGTGTGTGTGTGTGTGTGTGTGTGTGTGTGTGTGTGTGTGTGTGTGTGTGTGTGTGTGTCTGTGTGAGCCACTTTTAGTGAATCATTTTAATTAGAAGGCGATTGATTGACAGAATGGCTCTGGGTGCAAAAGAATTGATACACAGAAGCTCTACTTGTCGCTGACCTCAATACACACAAACAGAAAGTCATCAGTGAAAGTGTAATTGTTCTGAAACGATCTATATTAATACTAATTAATAGTGTGAATACTAGCACTAACACTCCTAATAACCGTGTACCGGGGGTGTGAGGAGTACAATTACGCCTTTGCTGCAATTATGTACGTTTTCTTTGATTCGCCTCGTTTTTTTTTCCTCTTGATTCTTCTGACTTTTACTCGTTTTTTTTTTTTAAATAAATCTCAAAACATTCGCAATTCCAAAACAATTCCAAAACCCTCGCAATTTCAAAACAATTCCAAAACCCTCGCAATTTCAAAACAATTCCAAAATACTCGCAATTTCAAAACAATTCCAAAATACTCGCAATTTCAAAACAATTCCAAAAACAATTCATCATCTAAATACAGTAGTTAATATGTTTACAATGGGACTGTTTCGACTTTTTATTTTTTTTATTTTTTATTTATTTTTTATTTTTTTTATAAGCTTTTATTCAGCTTAAAAGAGGATTAAAACTAAAATCTAACAAAGCTAAAGTCATTCCTTGTGGAAATGAGCACAATGTTTTTATTCTTAACTTTCTACATTATGCTGTTAACGATGTCTTTTACATATAAAGAAGAACTAAATATATATAAAATATATAAAGAAGAAAAGAAAAAAAAACAGTTGGATAAAATCCAGTTAATTAAAACATATTTCATAACATTTATAGCGACTCGATACATTTCTCCTTGCACGTAAACTACTTTGCATTGTCGGATTTATTCGAACGCTAGCTAACGTTTATGATATTAGCGATGTAGCGATGTCCGGTAAATAAATCAGGGTACTGAAACCGGAGACTCCTTCCGTTTACCCGAAGCTTCACCATATCAATGATTCTGCTTCCTCGCTTTTTATTCACATTAACATCTGTTTATCATTCGTTTTAGATTATGATTATGTTAATCACACGAGTGCCTGCAAATGAGCTGTTACTATAGAAACAACAAATGAAGTAGAAGGAGCGCGGTCGTATAAACATGTCATTTTAAATCCTTTGGAACTATTTGAAAACAAATCAACAGCCCGACATCTTCAGACTGGTCGAAATTGAGAATTTTGGTTTGACTCGAGGGAAGAAATGAATGGAACCTTTGAGCGTATTTGCGTTGACTTGTGTAAGGAGTGGATGTTGTGTGAAGGTTGAATGCTGTGGCTGGAGAACAGCAGCTCTAGCAGAAGGGCTTTCAGTGTACAGTAGGAAGTTGTGCTTTGTGATCAGTCTGGTCCGGTGTGAGCTTAACTCTGCGTGTGGATAGAGTGCGAGACAGCCTGTTATTCACTGTGGGAATGTTTGCTTTGGGACACAAGCGTGTTATTGTTGCCACGATGATAACGGGGGAGAGGTGGTGGGGTGGTTGATGTCTGCTGGGGTGGCAAAAATCAAAACTGCAACGCTTACCTCAAAATCACGCTGTGGGAACACATCTCATCAATATCTAACCATTCCTAAACAGCAGGTGATTTTAAAACCCTATTTTACAACTTATTAATGTAGCGCTTAAAAAGCGAATCGATAGAGGCTGTGTGTGTGTATGCGTGTGTGTATGCGTGTGTGTGTCGGTGTTAGGTTCACCACTTAGGACCCGGTGCTGTCAAGCGTCTCATACACCTACAATTTTACAGTACATGGAACTGCACTTTTACGCTGTCAGAGCCCCAGATCTACTTCTGCTGTGTGGGAGCTAAAGAGGAACATTGTAATTACTGTCTCAGAATTCATATAGCGATACATAAAATAGTATTTATCCAGTCCTGTGTGCCGGGTGTCGGGGGCCGACAGCAGGGAGGGGCATGTTTTTGCACAATAGACAGTAGGAGCAATCAGGAGGAGTCGTGACTCCTGCATCTTCTCTGTCTCCTGTTTCGCCTTCAGAAACC
>NC_062540.1:15741798-15746798 GCF_022655615.1 Tachysurus fulvidraco
TTTTTATAGTGGCACAGGGAATGGAGAATGGTGTGGGGGAGGGCGGTGTGCAGCGGTGGGGGCTAACGGACCACAGTGGAAGTGTACGTGTGTGTTGCTGTAAAGGTCCGGGTTGCTGCTACTAAAGAGGGGAGGGCGACAGAGACCAGAGGGGAGAGAGGGACAGAAGAAGGGGAACTTGCAGATGTGGCTGTATTTACAGATCAGTTGTCAGAAAAGCCATTTAGAGAGAACAGGGCAAATCCAGCACAATGACAGCAGAGGTGTACGTTTAACAGAAAACGCCAGCACAATGTCGAGCACATGGGGAGTCAGTTCAGAAATCAGAAGTCATTAAGTCATTATCTTCTTCTGTATCCGGCTGAGCTTGAGAAATTACCCCGAAATGTTCAGACGGTTCAATGAAAGACGCGTCGACGTATCCTTTTTTTTTTTTTTTTTTTTTTTTTTTTATTCCAAATAATACACCACTACCCTGCATTGTTTATTCTGTTTATTGAAAAGTGATAAAAACAAGTCGAACCTGTCTCGCTGTCAGTTTGTTTAATTCAGCACTATCTTCGAGATCCAGGATAACACGTCCTGTTAGCAGCCGTCATTATCCTGTTCGGTGCAATAAGCAAATGAATGCTGAGGCCACGGGGAAGAGCCACATCTCCCAAGACCTGTGTCCCGGTCCTGCTTACGGTACAATCTGCTGCTGTTAAACCATAAACATGAGCAGAACTCAATAAAGCTAAAGGGAGTGTGTGAACTAACTCTGTCACAGATAGCGTGTGTGTGTATGTGTGTGTGTATGTATGTATGTATGTATGTATGTATGTATGTACTGTGTAGGGGTCATGCATAAAAATATAAGAGACAGATACTGTACACACTGCTCATTTCTGGGTACGAGCAAACAAAAGTCTCTATCTCACACACACACACACACACACACACACACACACACACACACACACACACACACACACACACAGCTCACTGTCCCGTCTAAGTCTATGCCCTGCTCTTGTCCCACATTATTTGCTCGGGACGGACACACCTAGTATTTGATGAATAATAGTTTTTCAGGTCACCCTTGAAACCTTCCACTTACGGTAATGTGCAGTTTGGGGGCTGTCCGGCTCGCGATATTAATTTGAGGCTTAGTCTCAAATTCTTCTGTCTGAATGCGCTGTCTCAGCGGGAGAGAGCTGTCATCAGGGCAGCTGTGAGGCCTGACATTAATATTGCGATGTGAAAAGTGGCCCACATGTAGGAGAGAAACTTGAAATTCCTTGCTGAACAATAACTCGGAGCCTACGAATCTGGCAGGCGTGTGTCAATGAGGCCGACGGAGGCTTGTTTTTTTGCCTAAATCAATCACTCGGGGAAAAAAAAAACACCATCATGGGACGAGATGGTGAAATGTGAGAGCAGGGCATCTGCTTTCGGTGTAGCGAGTGTGGAGTTTGTGGCACATGTTATCAGTGTCAATAGCAGCAGTGCATGGTCTCTCCCTCCCTCCCTTTCCCCACTCTCTCTCTCTCTCTCCCTCTCTCTCTCTTGCTGTATCTATGATATTGCCCCTGCCCATGGCTGCACCTCGCTCATTGACTCTGTGTAACTCAATCTGAGAGGCTGGAGCCTAGCGGAGTGGGCTCGCCTGCCGTGTTCTCATCCAGCCTGAACAGTCAGCCACGCGCCCGGCACACTGGAGAGAGCAGCTTAAGTGGCCAATCTCTCCTTCTATCTCCGTCTAGCTCTCTCTTCCGGGCCTTTTTTTTTTCCATAACGGCTGTAGAGGTAGGGAGCAGAGGGTGGTGAAGGACCCCTACTGGTAAAGTGGGTAAACACGCACAGCCCTGACATCTGTGCTGCATGCACGAGTGCGAGAGACACAAGGAGCGAGGGAGAGAGAGAGAGGAGAGAGAGAGTGGGGACGAGTGCGAGCGCAGCCTAGCCGTGGAGGCGTGTGGGGAAACGGGGGGAAAAAATGCCGTGCTTCGTGGAGAGAATTCCACCCGAGCGTCAGGGAGAGGTGAGACGCAAACAGGAGGGCCGTTTCTTGCCAGGTAAGACTCGAGCCAGACACAACACACACTTACAGCAAACTCTAGACACACACACACACACACACACACACACACACACACACGTGCGTGCATGCACACACACTCGCATACTGGCCGAAGTGCTGCTTAAGTCAGATGTGATGTCAGAATGTGTGATAATTCCACACTGTGTGCAGGTCAATCCACACAGAACTGCTAAAAAACTAATGATTATTCTTTCACTTTTTGGGAAAAAAAAATAGAAGACGTGGAATAAGACTGCAAAGTGTTCTGGTTTAAAAATGTTGAAAACCAATGTAAAGCTTTGTATAGTACTCGCCTCAGATCCAGTTCCACAGGTGTGACATATACAAAGCAGGCCTAATTCTTCAACAAATGAAGAGTTCTCGAGAACTAATCGTTTAGATGTCTAATCTTCTGCGCTTTCGCTTTCTGTTGGTTTTGGATTAGCCATTGTGTACTCTTTCTCTCAAATTGTTGTTCTTAATTACCACCCAGGCCTGTAAGAAGGATGGCACTGAATTTCCCTGCTCGCTGACATGTGGTGTTATTTGCCCAGCTAAGCGGCTCCCTGCTAGCATGGAGTGAGCTCTCAGCCGCTCGCTTAGATACAGATGTTTTAAGGATTTTGCAGAGTGCCAGGGAACGTTGCGTTTACGCCTGCGTTTGGCTCGGATGTGCGGTGTTCCGGATTAATCCGGTGCAGCTCTCAATTAAACTTTCCCTTTTGTTAAATAAATACAGTGTCGTTAAAACTAAACACGCATTTGCATGGAGTCTCTCGAGTTTCAGGCCATAATGGGCTCACTGGAAGGCCTGAATATCTATAGCTCCCTAATCCTATATATTTATACAGATGAGTGCAGAGTCTTTGATCTTTTTCCATCCTTGTTGATTTGTTTCTAACGCCAACAAGACCTGAGCCCTGAGTGAAGGTGAGATCAGACATGAATCGGCTTCACATTTCTGTAGTGATCTGGCAACGGCTCTGATGTCCCGGTGGATTGATTTGTTTGTTTGTGTGCGTGTTTATGTATGTGTGTGTGTGTGTGTGTGTGTGTGTGTGTGTGTGTCTGTGTGTGTGTAGGCGTCTTCGTGTTTCCGTCCGTGTACACGCTTGCGCGAGATTTTACTAAGCAGATATTTCCCCTGTTTTCGCTCTGAGCTGCGGGAGATTGATGACTGAATTGTGGAGTACATGTTAACAGTAACTGCTGATTTATTGAGATACTTAGGGTAAGTGAGGCGGCCCTGACTCAGAGGGGTGGAACAAGATATAGTCCTTTTAGCTTAATGCAGAAATAGAGCCTTTTTAAGGAATAATTGTGATTACTGCTTGGGGGTTGGGGGAGTGCAACAGAGGGAGGCTTTTAGTTCGAGGAGAGGTGAAGGAACCACAGGGGATGCAAGAGACACTTTGCATGTTCCTAGAATTTGTTTTGCATTCAATTGCAAGTTACTGGCGCAGTTTCAGGTATTGGGTTTGGTTTTTTTTTTTTTCTTTTTCTTTTTCTGAAACCACACTCAAACAGGTTTGCATACGTTTGATATCCACGCTCAGAAAGCGTGCCGGTCTCATTTCTGCATCCCCCGAGCATGTTTGCCTTCAGCAACATTCGAATCCACTTTAAAGATTCATGCGACTTCAATCTGATATCCCTCCATCTCTATATATTTTTCCTCGCAGCACAGAATAAGGAATAGCACTTC
Source organism: Tachysurus fulvidraco (assembly GCF_022655615.1). NCBI lineage: Eukaryota > Metazoa > Chordata > Actinopteri > Siluriformes > Bagridae > Tachysurus > Tachysurus fulvidraco. The sequence continues at coordinate 15,745,566 of NC_062540.1, forward strand.
TGCTTCCCTGCAGAAGAGGAATAGACCCTTTTTTTCCAAGCCACCTTTTAGACTGAGTGAAATGTTTCCCCGGTTCGCTCAGGGACGACTTTATTTCTTAGCAGGGATTTAACACTCACTCAGTACCCCCATAAATACAAGCTTCCCCAGCAGCCCAGGAGCCATAACTCATGCTCTAACTCTCAGGCTAACCAAACTCATATTGCAGAAAGAGCTTTGTTTGGCTTTGTTTCTGCTCGCTGAAAGCCTCAGCCACACTCAAACCTCTTCCTCTATAACTCGCCTGAAAACAAAAAAGTTCCACTGGTTTTCAGCGACTTTAGTTAAATTGAAGACTGGACTTGTTGACACTAAGGCTGCTACTGCTTAATGAACATGTAGCTGGTGGCACCTGTTGAAGTCCAGGCTTTTCCTACCACATCATTAGTGACACTATACTTGTGGCTAGAAGACGCCCACGCAGGGCGCTGCGGCTAGGCCGAGTCATTTATAACCCAATGCTCTTGTTTTAAAACTCTTTTAAATTAATAACTTAAAGTAAGGAATAAACATTTCTCAATCTCTTGTCATTTTGGCGAAGTTTCAGTCCCCTTATACTACAGCAATTTATCAATATTTCAACAAATTAATTCCTTATTTAAAAAAATGACCGCATTTTTTGCTGAGTAAATATTTCCGGTAAGCATCCGACAGCTATAAACAGCCGTTTACAAGTCTTTCTTTTTCTTATTCTTGTCTTGTCTTAGACAATAGACAATAATGATAATATCACGTTACCAAAAAAAAAACAAAAAAAAAAAAAACAAACCCAAATCTTTCACCCTGAAGACTTTCCTGTGCCAGATTAGCCTTACTTCATTTTTTAACGTTCATTGCTAAGAAAAACATTCGTCCCAAATTAGATTTCGGTATTCGAGTCCCAATTTGCACGAATGAATCCTAGTAAATATTTATTTAACTCTCAAAAACTATAGTAAGTAAAACACTCGGAGTTTCACAGTATGACATCATCCTCTGTTCGTTTGCATATGAAGCATGATTGGTTTGTGCCGTTGACTGTTTTATTAGATCACAAATAGACCTCGGCGTAACATTTAATGAGTTTGTTAACGGGTTTGATAACAGGAATCGGCCACGTGAGAGGTGTTTACGGTTTATAAAAAAATCTTATTTTTTTTAGTTCGAGGGAACTTAAATAATCACAGAACAAAAAGTCCAAACTGATTTGAGTTG